>NC_135211.1:45092050-45099550 GCF_052324685.1 Brachyhypopomus gauderio | reverse complement strand
TGATGCGTCCAGTGGTGAGACGTCTCAGCCCTGTGTGGAGTGTCTGTCCTGCGGTGTGTCACGGTTCTGACTGCTTTTGTTTGCATTTCCCCTTTTTGCTTCCTGCCTCTACTCTTGGCCATGCTCTCTCTCTCTCTCTCTCTCTCTCTCTCTCTCTTTGTGTGTGGGCGGAGCTCTCTCTCAGGCAGTACATGGTGTGGGTGGAGCTCTCTCTCTCTCTCTCTCTCTCTCTCTCTCTCTCTCTCTCTCTCTCTCTCTCTCTCTCTCTCTCTCTCTCTCTCTCTTTGTGTGTGGGCGGAGCTCTCTCTCAGGCAGTACATGGTGTGGGTGGAGCTCTCTCTCTCTCTCTCTCTCTCTCTCTCTCTCTCTCTCTCCCAGTCAGTGAGTGGTGTGGGTGGACCACAGTCTCCCTGACCTCGCCACTTCTGATACTTTATCGTCATTGCTTCGTCTTTCTTTTTGTATTTCCACCACTTGTTCCCTCAGTTGATGCTTCCTTATTATACTACTGTCCTTCTCTCTCCACTGTTTCACTCTTTACTTGGGGAGGGAGGGAGAGAGAGAGAGAGAGAGAGAGAGAGAGAGAGAGAGAGAGAGAGAGAGAGAGAGAGAGCAATCAGGAAACGGCACATGTACCCAAACTCCTGACAGTCTAAGTATGCATTTATTTATACAGCGCTCTCTGTCAACTGGTGCGGCAGAAACGTTTGTGTTCCTCCGACGCTTCCTGCCACACTGCTGGGCCGGGCCTGGTACCTCGGCGCCGGCGCTGGCACGTTGTGTGGAGATGCGTGGATGCTGGCTTCCTCCACATCCCCACACGTGGCCTTGCCTCTCGCACCATCCCCTCCAGTCTCTTCAGATGGGGAAGTGGGTGGAGAAGCGGGTGGAGAAGCGGGCGGAGAATCGGGCGGTGGCTGAGAGAAAATCTCACAGCACAAGACCTGGTTAGCGCAGTTCAGTTAGTGGGGCTTCACCTAATCCCATTCAATCAGTCATTCAATCATCCGATCCATCGCTTAATCAATCAGGCAACAAATAAAGATTTTCCGTCCCGAGCGGTTTGGAGTGACTGGGTGGCCTGAGCCGCTCTGCTGATGGGGTCATTGCCACAGTGCAGGTCTCATTAGGCACCGGTCTCCGTGCTCCGAGGGCCTTGAAGGGCTAAATGCACATTCTTGAGGACTGAGCAACAGGACCGGCTGTGGGCCGCTGGTTGGTTCGGCTCCATGGTGCCGAGCCTCCTCCAGCCTGAGCCGTCTGTCTGGACCTGTTCCAGGATTCCTGGGCTCTCTGGACCTGCCCCAGGATTCTGGTGGAGTCCGTGTTCATGCCCATCCAAGGCTGTCCGTGCACACTGGGCTCAGTGGCTAGGCATGTCGTACGTGTGATGAAAGGAAGAAGAAAAAACACAGCAGGTTAGACAGAGGCGGGTTGTGGCGGTCCATATTTCACCAGCAGATAAGTGTCCTCTGAGCTCTTTGAAGTATCTAGGTTTTGCCGGGATTTTCAACTAGCTGTCAGGGTATGAATTCATGGTGCTTTGTAGCGTTTCTAGGCTGGTTTTGGGGCCTGCTCGGTGGGTTGAGGACAACAAAGAGAGCTTTCTGCGGTGACCAGCGCACCTGAGCTGATTCCACTGCTCTGAAAGGCATCGCAGAGTTTTGTGAAGACTGTGGCCCAGGGAGAGGGCCAGACGGACAGAGAGAGAGAGAGACGAGACGCTGCCCTCGCTAATCGGACCTCTGTGTGAAATAGCTCCAGTCCTGCTCTGCTCCTGAGGTGCCAGAGTTGCTCTCGTTCTCCGGAGGTTTGGAGGATCCGGGGCCTGCAGTATCCGCCCTCAATATTTTATTACATTAGAATGAAAGCAGCCAGCTACATGCCTGATCATCCTTCTACTGCAATGCCCTGGAGAGAGAGAAAGAGAAAGAGGAGAGAGAGGGAGAGAGAGAGACAGACAGAGAAAAAATGAAACAGTGAGCGAGAGAGAGAACATGAGGCCCAGTGATCCTCCATCTTTCACTCCCAGCCCCATGTTCTCACAGAGGTGTGGGCTTCAGCCATACCCTGCCCTCCTGGCCACAGATTGGTTGGTGTTGGATAAGTAGGCGGGTCTTCTACTCTGATGCCCAGGAATGGGATTGAACCAAGAGCAGCTCGGTTTGCCACGCTGCATTCAGAGGACATTATATCATTCCTCATCTCCACAGAGATGGGAGATTCCAGTAATTCTTACTATCAAGCAATAAGACTGCGTCTGCTGGCGAGTTCTTTAAGCTTTCGCCTGTTATATAACTTTCTGTTTTTGTTTTATTTCACAGTGTCAAACTGTCACTAAGAGCCCTGAAAATGCAACATTAGTGAACCTGCATGTTATCACCACCTGCCACGGTATTGCTGTTATTCAGCAGAACCCTTCTCTGTACACACAAGGTGTTGCACTTTAAGTTGATCACTACCTATATCAGTCACATTTTAGTTATGTAAGAATATTTAACACTCGCAGTAGCACTCAGGGGATGGCACGTTATCACTGTTTTAGCCAATCTGGTTGTTGTGATCCATTTCAATTAAGGCTCTGTTTATTTTCAAGTTTGTTTATTTAACAGTATATGAATACCATACATAGCACCATTAGAAAGTGCTATCACTCCTCTTAATCCTGATAATGTGTGATTTTTTTGGAGTTAGGATCTAGTTTGGAGTGCGTGTGCGTGCGTGTGCGTGCGTGCGCGTGCGTGCGCGTGCGGTGCGCGTGCGTGTGTGTGTGTGTGTGTGTGGTTGAGTGCCTGCTTCTGCCATTTGCACAAGATGCCAAATAAAAAGTATCTGTCTCTCTCTCTCTCTCTCTCTCTCACACACACACACACACACCAGAGAAGTTCATGTATATCTGTGGAGCGTTACATGGAACAGTAATAATAGAAGCCTGACTTACTGTGAGTTAACCTCAGAAGATTCACAGCTGCCCCTCCCCTGGGCTAACACAGGTCTGCTCTGCCCTTGAGAGGCCTGATCCTCCCCTAACACACATCCACTCTGCCTCTAGCTAACGCGGCCCCCCCTTCACATGTAACCAGCCTGCCCCAAGCCACGCCATTCTCATGATGCTCCTGTTCACGCCTCCTAATGGGGGGAAGGGTTAGGATCGGGAAGATTACCACACGGGTGGCCACACCCATTCCTCAGGTCTGCTTGTGCTATTGGTTAGCGCAGCGTTATCACACAGATCTGCTCCAAGCGCACAGATCGGGGGGGGGGGGGGATGGGGGGGGGCTGCCTCCGTTCAGAGAGAAATAGGCTGTTTTCTGTTATCTGGATTATAGATGACTTCATTCCCACAGTTTCCTCCTCTTTTGTTTTCAAAGCAGACAAAGCGTTGAGATTCCAGAACGATCTCCAGCCAATGATCTCCGTAGATTTGCACTTATTAAACCACCAAACCACACGTGGCTGTTGGTTCTGATCCCACGTCTGTAGTGTCAAAAGTGTTTGCAGACCGACGAGACTGTGATTTTGTTCCCTGGCCATGGAAGCGGAAACGTGATATGCGCACACATGCAGACAAACACACATGACTTTTTTCAAATGAATAAAAAAGAATTTTTTTTTATTTTTATTTTTTTTTACTTTTAGAAAATCAAATGTTTAGCACTGGGGCGCTGGGGGGCAGGGGACAGGATAAAGCACCTGGGCATCCACAAACAGCTCTGCATGGGTGCACTTCCCAAATATGTTATGTGAGAAGGTGAAGGCACTGATTCAAATGTAAATAACAAAAGCTACACACACACACACACACACTCACTCACTCACTCACTCGCAAGTGAGTACATGTGCACACAGGCCCATATAAGCAAAACAAATGGAGGTAAATAGATTCAGAGATTTTGAAATGTATTACAATTTAGAGCAAAAGTCAAATGCATTATTAAATCCATTCAATCCATCCATCTAACATTGACTCTCTATAAAAACTCATTAGCTTTTGTGGGTTTTATTTTTACATTTTTTTCTTGCTCCAATTGAAACTGCAATTGTTTTTTTGTTTGTTTGTTTTTTTCCCCCCAAATTCAGGATTCATTAGTACACAGAGCTCACAGTTTAATGTTAACTGTTCTGAGACCAGCTGACTCAAAGCACTGCAGTGCCGAACACTCCTGTAGCCTTTTAACGCAGATTTACAGTGCTACAGTGCTTTAGGGCACACAATAAAGACCATTAACTGTGCCCCATGTGACCTTTCTCAATGCTTCCTATTTACCCCGAATAGAAAACTGCTTACATTGTGGTGGTCTACATTCATCTTAATTAATGCATTTGTTTATGCATGAATTTGTTTTCCTGTCTCGCATTAAAATCAGGAGATGCTGGTTCCAGTTACAGTGTACCACCCTCGCTGAAATCCCCGGCCGTAGTCATTGGCTCAGGCCACGGCTCCTGGCCGCGTGCCATCTGTTATAGGCGGGCAGCTGTGCGCTTGGCAGAGCCTCTGGCCCCCCACCGTGCCAGTGGTGTGTCCAACACAATGGCACATGGGTGGGTGGCGAGCGCGAGTCGGGAGGCCAGCTTGACTGAGCTCTCGAGGGCGAACGCCATGCATCTACCTGCCACTTTGTGGTTTAGAATTATTTATTCTCCGGTTTGGCGCCCTCTAGGGGACCCAAAGAGTATGGAACATTTTCCAATCCCTCGCCCTGCAGCAGGGCTTCGCTTCTTAAAGCCGAGTGTGACGAGGCTGATCTATTTCGGCCAATCAGGCTGCTCAGGGCTCCGCCCCATCAGCCGGGAGGATAACCGACAGTGGGATTCCAGCGCACGCTATTCTGCCTGTAGAGACACGATGGTCTGAACAGGGCGTGTGTGTGTGTGTGTGTGTGTGTGTGTGTGTGTGTGTGTGTGTGTGTGTGTGTGTGTGTGTGTGTGTGTGTGTGTGTGTGTGTGTGTGTGTGTGTGTGTGTGTGTGTGTGTGTGTGTGTGTGTGTGAAGCGGTTTAGTCAAAGCCTCACCTCCCTGTGCACACCATTAAGGTGACTGTCTGTTTTTGGAGCATCCAGGCTATTGCTGTGAGCTGGAGCCAGGAAGCCTGTCAGACGCAGCCAGACCCACCAAATGGATGTGTGCTCCAGATTAGCCAGTGCTGTGAAGGCAGCCAGGCATACTGAAGCTTTGCAAATGGAAACCACTGTGTGTGTGTGTGTGTGTGTGTGTGTGTGTGTGTGTGTGTGTGTGTGTGTGTGTGTGTGTGTGTGTGTGCTCGCTCTGTCCAGGTGCTGGTGACAGGTGTGTGCATGAAACCTCACTCTGATGTTCACTCAGCTGAGCCAATTTCGGAACTACAACCCCTCAGACAAATGGCTGTGCTCACTGGCAATTAATAAAACACTCCTTATTTCTTTGCTCGCTCTCTCTCTCTCTCTCTCTCTCGTTCATCCTGTTGCTCTGCCAATTCTTTCTGTGCCCCACAACACCCCTTATAAGTATGTGCAAATTCATCAGAAACAAATAACACACACCATGGGCTTTAGAAGAAGACCGAGAATAGAATGAAAAACAGAACACTTTAATCTACAGCCTGCCCCCCCACACACACACACTCTCTCTCTCTTTCTCTCTCTCTTTCTCTCTTCTCTCTTTCTTTTATGTCTCTCTCCTCAGCACAAATACAGTCCCTTCAACTCCGCTATCATTAGCGAGCGGGCCACCCGCCTCCTTCTCTACCTCTCCTCTCTGCCGTCAGTGCTGACCAGCCCAAAGGCCAGACCACCCGTGCCACGTTAATTGAATCAGTTTGCGGCCACCGTGCAGTTCGTTTTGCCAAGACAGGCGCTAATTTGTGTAATTGTTTAACACGACTCCTTTTTGTCTTTCTTCAGAGGCCCAGATATCCAGGGCCAGCAGGACAGGAATAATATCCGTGATGAATTTCAGCTTTAATTGAACTTTTTTTCTATGGTAGCTGTAAGCAAGAAAGAAAGAGAGAGAGAGAGAGAGAGAGAGAGAGAGAAATAGAGATACAGAGAAAGAGTTTGACTTTCAAGATTCCTTTAATAATTCAATTCTTCCATTTAAGAAGCCTTTACCCCTCCCATCGATTAACCCCAAATTAACCCCCTGAAACAGCTATATAAGCAGTGGGCACAGTAGGTGACGGTGTATACCGAGAAAGAAACCATCAGACACAACTGTTCAGCTCCAGCCCTGTGCCAGATGTATTTACAGGTCTCCACACTGCGCATCAGGTTAATGGGATGCTGAGCTAAAAGGTGTGAACACTGTATCTGGGTGAGGGAGACCCGTTCCTCTGAGTTTCTCCCAGGGAGCCACTTGCCAAAAGAGTGCAAAACATTAGTCCTAGTTGCATACACAGGTCCAGTGAGCTTTTCATAAAAATAAAAAAAATGGCTTGAAATAGGATCACCATCACCTCAGTCAGTGTGAGCTGTGTGGTCCTGTCTGTGACCTCCCAACATGGTGCTCTTAGCTCTTTTAAGGCCTTTGTGCCCCTCACTTTGACACAGATATTGTAGCCCCGCGGGCTGGGGGGGGGGGGGGGTGTGGAGGCACAGAGAGAGGAACGCACTGTCGTCGCGGAGGTCAGGTGGGAGCCTTCGGTCTTGGGGTTGACAGCTGGCTATGGTCATGAATCCCCATCAAGGGTGTAGGAGCAACATGATGGATTCACAGCAGACACACAAATCAGCCACGAGACAGCCATGGTGAAAACAATAGCAAATCAGCAGGACTGCTCACCAGTCTGATTACCCTGTAGACTGAGAGAGAGAGAGACAGAGAGAGAGAGAGAGAGAGAGAGAGAGAGAGAGAGAGAGAGAGAGAGAGAGAGAGAGGGAGAGAGAGAGCGAGTCAGTCAGAGAGACAGTTCTTCTCCCTCCCCATAGCAGTAATAAAGTTTCCCATCCTGGAAGTTTCTTTTTGTAAACCCAGACTAGAGTTGTAGGAGCCCAGACTGTTCTAGAACTACAGCTCATCTTGTTCTTATTGCTTATTTTGACCTTGTTTTGCCTTATTTTGTTCTGGTGGTGGTGTCCTGTATCACCTAGAAGATGATTGAGTCCTCTTCGAGTCTGGGTTCCTCTCAAGGTTCCTCTGGTGCTCTAAGGGAGATGTTTCTCACCTTTTGCTTGCTCACCGGTTTGCACCAGAAGTCTATAAAGCTGCTTTGTTACTGTTATAACTGTTGGAGTTGTTGTAAAACGTGCTGTACAAATACATGTGACTTAACCTTAACCCCATGAGCAACATGTCATGAGCAGGACACGTCTCCATCTTGACCCTCACCCTGTCCCCTATCTGATAATTTTCCACAGAATCAGTACAGAGCAAAATCACTGCACACAGCCGTGCGTGATGCTGTTACCTGGGCGTTTGTTTCTGTGGCGATTATGTAATTCATTAATTAATGTAATTAACTGGCATTAAGATGGTGTGCAGGCACAGCAGACCCAAGGCATGGGCTGAGAGCTGTTTGAAATATTC
>NC_135211.1:45047050-45087050 GCF_052324685.1 Brachyhypopomus gauderio | reverse complement strand
CTTCAAGGACATACAACAAAAGCTGTTGCCCTGGATTGTTAGAGTGGAGGCAGAGCTGCTTTCTTTACTACGCTTCTTCGGTTAATTATGAGTGTGTGTGTGTGTGTGTGTGTGTGTGTGTGTGTGTGTTTGTGATGGAATGTCTCCCTTGAAGCGTAATCCAGTGTGTAGACACCTTTTTCTCGCTTTATCCACTTACAGGCCAAAGCGTGTTTGTCATGTCACTATTACATAATTCTCTGCTTTTTGTCCCTTTGGATTTGTGTTTGACGTCAGGTCCACTGAGCATTGGCAGTGATGCTTCAAATTAATCCCACAGCTGAAATGTCCCTTGAACTGTCTGTGTGTAGATGTATGTAGTGGACCTGGATGGTGGGTGTGTAGATGTATGTAGTGGACCTGGATGGTGGGTGTGTAGATGTATGTAGTGGACCTGGATGGTGGGTGTGTAGATGTATGTAGTGGACCTGGATGGTGGGAGTGTAGATGTATGTAGTGGACCTGGATGGTGGGAGTGTAGATGTATGTAGTGGACCTGGATGGTGGGTGTGTAGATGTATGTAGTGGACCTGGATGGTGGGTGTGTAGATGTATGTAGTGGACCTGGATGGTGGGAGTGTAGATGTATGTAGTGGACCTGGATGGTGGGAGTGTAGATGTATGTAGTGGACCTGGATGGTGGGTGTGTAGATGTATGTAGTGGACCTGGATGGTGGGTGTGTAGATGTATGTAGTGGACCTGGATGGTGGGTGTGTAGATGTATGTAGTGGACCTGGATGGTGGGTGTGTAGATATATGTAGTGGACCTGGATGGTGGGAGTGTAGATGTATGTAGTGGACCTGGATGGTGGGTGTGTAGATGTATGTAGTGGACCTGGATGGTGGGTGTGTAGATGTATGTAGTGGACCTGGATGGTGGGTGTGTAGATGTATGTAGTGGACCTGGATGGTGGGTGTGTAGATGTATGTAGTGGACCTGGATGGTGGGAGTGTAGATGTATGTAGTGGACCTGGATGGTGGGTGTGTAGATGTATGTAGTGGACCTGGATGGTGGGAGTGTAGATGTATGTAGTGGACCTGGATGGTGGGTGTGTAGATGTATGTAGTGGACCTGGATGGTGGGTGTGTAGATGTACATAGTGGACCTGGATGGTGGGTGTGTAGATGTATGTAGTGGACCTGGATGGTGGGTGTGTAGATGTATGTAGTGGACCTGGATGGTGGGTGTGTAGATGTATGTAGTGGACCTGGATGGTGGGTGTGTAGATGTATGTAGTGGACCTGGATGGTGGGTGGGTAGATGTATGTAGTGGACCTGAATGGTGGGTGTGTAGATGTATGTAGTGGACCTGGATGGTGGGTGTGTAGATGTATGTAGTGGACCTGGATGGTGGGTGTGTAGATGTATGTAGTGGACCTGGATGGTGGGTGTGTAGATGTATGTAGTGGACCTGGATGGTGGGTGTGTAGATGTATGTAGTGGACCTGGATGGTGGGTGTGTAGATGTATGTAGTGGACCTGGATGGTGGGTGTGTAGATATATGTAGTGGACCTGGATGGTGGGAGTGTAGATGTATGTAGTGGACCTGGATGGTGGGTGTGTAGATGTATGTAGTGGACCTGGATGGTGGGTGTGTAGATGTATGTAGTGGACCTGGATGGTGGGTGTGTAGATGTATGTAGTGGACCTGGATGGTGGGAGTGTAGATGTATGTAGTGGACCTGGATGGTGGGTGTGTAGATGTATGTAGTGGACCTGGATGGTGGGAGTGTAGATGTATGTAGTGGACCTGGATGGTGGGTGTGTAGATGTATGTAGTGGACCTGGATGGTGGGTGTGTAGATGTACATAGTGGACCTGGATGGTGGGTGTGTAGATGTACATAGTGGACCTGGATGGTGGGTGTGTAGATGTATGTAGTGGACCTGGATGGTGGGTGTGTAGATGTATGTAGTGGACCTGGATGGTGGGTGTGTAGATGTATGTAGTGGACCTGGATGGTGGGTGTGTAGATGTATGTAGTGGACCTGGATGGTGGGTGTGTAGATGTATGTAGTGGACCTGGATGGTGGGTGTGTAGATGTATGTAGTGGACCTGGATGGTGGGTGGGTAGATGTATGTAGTGGACCTGAATGGTGGGTGTGTAGATGTATGTAGTGGACCTGGATGGTGGGTGTGTAGATGTATGTAGTGGACCTGGATGGTGGGTGTGTAGATGTATGTAGTGGACCTGGATGGTGGGTGTGTAGATGTATGTAGTGGACCTGGATGGTGGGTGTGTAGATGTATGTAGTGGACCTGGATGGTGGGTGTGTAGATGTATGTAGCGGACCTGGATGGTGGGTGTGTAGATGTATGTAGTGGACCTGGATGGTGGGTGTGTAGATGTATGTAGTGGACCTGGATGGTGGGTGTGTAGATGTATGTAGTGGACCTGGATGGTGGGAGTGTAGATGTATGTAGTGGACCTGGATGGTGGGTGTGTAGATGTATGTAGTGGACCTGGATGGTGGGTGTGTAGATGTATGTAGTGGACCTGGATGGTGGGTGTGTAGATGTATGTAGTGGACCTGGATGGTGGGTGTGTAGATGTATGTAGTGGACCTGGATGGTGGGTGTGTAGATGTATGTAGTGGACCTGGATGGTGGGTGTGTAGATATATGTAGTGGACCTGGATGGTGGGAGTGTAGATGTATGTAGTGGACCTGGATGGTGGGTGTGTAGATGTATGTAGTCGGACCTGGATGGTGGGTGTGTAGATGTATGTAGTGGACCTGGATGGTGGGTGTGTAGATGTATGTAGTGGACCTGGATGGTGGGTGTGTAGATGTATGTAGCTGGACCTGGATGGTGGGTGTGTAGATGTATGTAGTGGACCTGGATGGTGGGTGTGTAGATGTATGTAGTGGACCTGGATGGTGGGTGTGTAGATGTATGTAGTGGACCTGGATGGTGGGTGTGTAGATGTATGTAGTGGACCTGGATGGTGGGTGTGTAGATGTATGTAGTGGACCTGGATGGTGGGTGTGTAGATGTATGTAGTGGACCTGGATGGTGGGTGTGTAGATGTATGTAGTGGACCTGGATGGTGGGTGTGTAGATGTATGTAGTGGACCTGGATGGTGGGTGTGTAGATGTATGTAGTGGACCTGGATGGTGGGTGTGTAGATGTATGTAGTGGACCTGGATGGTGGGTGTGTAGATGTATGTAGTGGACCTGGATGGTGGGTGTGTAGATGTATGTAGTGGACCTGGATGGTGGGTGTGTAGATGTATGTAGTGGACCTGGATGGTGGGTGTGTAGATGTATGTAGTGGACCTGGATGGTGGGTGTGTAGATGTATGTAGTGGACCTGGATGGTGGGTGTGTAGATGTATGTAGTGGACCTGGATGGTGGGTGTGTAGATGTATGTAGTGGACCTGGATGGTGGGTGTGTAGATGTATGTAGTGGACCTGGATGGTGGGAGTGTAGATGTATGTAGTGGACCTGGATGGTGGGTGTGTAGATGTATGTAGTGGACCTGGATGGTGGTGAGGGTGTAGATGTATGTAGTGGACCTGGATGGTGGGTGTGTAGATGTATGTAGTGGACCTGGATGGTGGGTGTGTAGATGTATGTAGTGGACCTGGGATGGTGGGTGTGTAGATGTATGTAGTGGACCTGATGGTGGGTGTGTAGATGTATGTAGTGGACCTGGATGGTGGGTGTGTAGATGTATGTAGTGGACCTGGATGGTGGGTGTGTAGATGTATGTAGTGGACCTGGATGGTTGGGAGTGTAGATGTACATTGTGGACCTGGATGGTGGGTGTGTAGATGTATGTAGTGGACCTGGATGGTGGGTGTGTAGATGTATGTAGTGGACCTGGATGGATGGTGGGTGTGTAGATGTATGTAGCGGACCTGGATGGTGGGTGTGTAGATGTATGTAGTGGACCTGGATGGTGGGTGTGTAGATGTATGTAGCGGACCTGGATGGTGGGTGTGTAGATGTATGTAGTGGACCTGGATGGTGGGAGTGTAGATGTATGTAGTGGACCTGGATGGTGGGAGTGTAGATGTATGTAGTGGACCTGGATGGTGGGTGTGTAGATGTATGTAGTGGACCTGGATGGTGGGAGTGTAGATGTATGTAGTGGACCTGGATGGTGGGTGTGTAGATGTATGTAGTGGACCTGGATGGTGGGTGTGTAGATGTATGTAGTGGACCTGGATGGTGGGTGTGTAGATGTATGTAGTGGACCTGGATGGTGGGTGTGTAGATGTATGTAGTGGACCTGGATGGTGGGTGTGTAGATGTATGTAGTGGACCTGGATGGTGGGAGTGTAGATGTATGTAGTGGACCTGGATGGTGGGTGTCCCTCCGTGGTGAAGTGTGTATGCAGTGGTGCTAGTCTCAACACCAACGCCCTAACATAAACCCTTTACTGATCTCAGTGTACGTCTTCTCATCCACATCTCACCACCTCTGGGTCCAGTTTTATCCATTTGGCGTCACACAGTCTCCAGGGCAGCACCCTTACCAGCCTGCCAACCCCCACCCACCCCACACAGGAGAGGTCACCAGCATGTCTCCTGAACGATGACGTGGTGTGTATACAGCATTGCCGGCTTTGCGTGATCATCTCCCAGCTGTCCAATCTCCACACCCCCCACCCCCCATTTCCCCCCATTTCCCCCCATTTCTCCCCATTTCTCCCCATTTCTCTCCATGGCCTCCCCCCTCCTCCATGGGGATTTCCTCTGTTATTACGTGCAGCCGCACGTGCGTATAAACAGCCGAGCGCCCGGGTCAACAAGCCCGTCTGAGAAGCAGAGACGAGGTGCAGTTCTGTTTTTTCTCCTTTCCCCCTCTCTCTCTTTTTAAGAATATGCACTTTTGCAAGCGAGTAACAAATATGCTTCCTTCCATGTCACAGATTCAATTTCATGCTCATGACTTCGAATGGTACCGCTAAACCTCTTAGATGAACCAGATGTTGAGAGAGGAAAAAAGACATATCTTTTCTTAGAATGTCAAAAGCAGCATCTCCACGCCTAAAATATGATCCATGCAGTTTATCGAATTATATCAATCAAGTATTTATTGTTATTATTTATTATTGTATTAATATTAATCAACTAATACATATGTAATCCTATGTAGTAGAACTTACTCTGAATAGAATTTCCTCAACTAATACACCTAAAGGCCAATGGAGCATAAGAGTGTCTGGGATATTGGGGGTCCTAAGTCCGATCCTCTGGCCCGTAGTCAGCCTGCTCCCCTAGGCCAGGGCACCTGTGGGCGGAGGTGTGTGGGAATACTCACTGATGAAGCTTGTGCTGAGGCTGGAGAAGAGAAGGAGCGCTAGGCTGAACTCTGACCCCGACCCTGAAACTCCTGCTCTATTCCGCGTCCTGAGCGGCATGTCGAGTGGAGTCTGGCGGCTATAGGGCACGTAGCTCACCTCCAGTCTCCCGTCCTCCAGACTCAGGACCACGGGACACGTGGAGGTTCTTGGAGGTTACGCCTGACCGACTGACAGAGCCGTTCTTTCTCAACTAGGGTGACATTTTGCCAGGGCTAACTCTGAAAGTACCACCCCCCCCCCTCCCCCCGTTGTCATGGTGCCGGAGTTTTCCGGTGAGAGAATGATTGGTGATGTATAGTGCGCTGGAGAGTAGACAGGGAACGTTGTCTGGCCCTAGGCTGCTGTGATATCAGGCAGCAGGGGTCAAGTTTAGCATGGACGACACTCATCAGGAATCCTGACTCACAGCCTCTGCCCGTCTGAGTAAAGCGGACAGCCGCCCAACGGTTACCCGCTCGCGACGCGCAGGAATAAAGTCGTTTGTTCCAGCTGGTGTTTTGTGAGCCGTGCGAATTTTTGATTCGCGCAGAGCTGTGACATGTCCTGCAGCAGGATTTGAAGCAGGTGGCTAAATTTAAGGTGAAGCAGTCTAACGTGCACACAGCTAACATGACAAGGTCTTGGGAATCGTAGTTTTGTCACAAGGAGGCATAACGTTGGTGTATGCAATATTCAGAATTCATCCTCTGTCTGTAAACCTGTGGAAGTGTTTTCCTCGTGGTGGCCATGTTCCCGTGTTTGACTGGAAGAGGTTGCGTCGCATTGAAGCTTTTGCTAGCAATAATGCCATGTAGACTTTAACACAGTTCCCATCACTTTGGGTGTGTGCATTTGTGTTGTCTTTCACTGTAAACTAAATTGAATTATGTATAGTAGCATGTCCTGTTTGAAATATTAATCTGTATGCCCTTAAATAGCCAAAGGAATACAGAAATGAATTCAGAGGCAATCTGCTTTGCATGTATACTGCTGTATTATTTAAATATACCTTGCATACAAATGAGTAACCTTTGACTTTCTACAGAGTAATACTACCATTTTACACTATATGCGAACAGTAAGCTTAATATTCAGTATGTTAATGAGATCAGAGGTAATGATAGGAACTCTCTCCGTCTGCCTCCCTCTCTCGCTCTTTCACATCCTTTTTTTCTCTCTCACATCCCACCTCTGCCATTTATCTTTCCCTCACACACGCTCTCGCTCACACACACACACACACACACACACACACACACACACACACACACACACACACTCTTCCTCTCTAATGGAGGTGTATGCCTCCATGTTCTCCATGTCTGAGTCTTGTCTGCCATTTCCACTCCTTCTACACATCGTGTCTGTGTTTTTTATACTACTGAAAAGACTAGTATAGGGCACTTGGGATGACTCACTTTAAATAAGGCCCTGCTATAGGCGCAGGCTGACAGAAGCGGTCCCTCAGAGCGGCTTCTGCAGAGATGTGCATGTTCATATCTGGTTTGATTAGAAGGTCCTGAGAGGTCTTGTGTGCTGCTGCCCCTGTGAGCTCTGGATAACTGCTGGAACCACCTGGACGAATCATCTCAGGCTCCGCCCCCTGCTCGTCAACAAGACTTGTTAATAATGCCATGGGTCCTGGAGATTACTCTGGGTTATGTGTGTGTGTGTGTGTGTGTGTGTGTGTGTGTGTGTGTGCGCCTTAGAGTGTGATGATGAAGTTGTTGATAAATGTGTCTCTGGGTAAATCTGATTGGCTCTTCAGCCCATCTAATCAGTGCCCTGCTCTACAGTTTTACGAGAGGTTGTTGATATGGGAACAATGAGGTCCAATCACCTGCTATCCCTGATACAGATGGCACTCATTGTGTGTGTGTGTGTGTGTGTGTGTGTGTGTGTGTGTGTGTGTGTGTGGCACTCATAGTGTGTGTGTGTCTGTGAAAGAGTACCAGAGGCAAAAGCTCAAATAAAAGTGCAATCAAAAAGCTTCCCTCCCAAGTAACTGCTGAGATCTGGAGCTACAGACTTCCCCAGCATGGATGACCTCTGTGTCGAGGCTTCATGTTCTGTTACACTGACACACGTGACCACAGTTTGCAACAGCTGGTGTAACAACCTGGGTCCAAGCGTCAGGCACCCATTTAAAAGAATCCCATAACTGGGAGAGACACAATTCATTGTGACTTCAGAAGACAAAGCCATTATCTAATATGCTGTGCTTCTCAGTGCCCATTACCCTGCTTATTTGTAACAATAGTATCTACAGAAGATGAATCCCTCACAGTAAATATTAAGCATTAACTAATGCCTCTCTGCTAGCATGGGCGAATAGAGGAATCATGACATGGCAAGCCTGATTTAAGAAATGAGCTCTTTTAACTGGCTGGCATGATTAAAGCTATTGAATTACAGTTCAATTTAATTAAATTGCTTTTGTGATCCAATTTTTGGTGTGTGTCGTGGAGATGGCCTGACCATTAGGCAGTGCAATTGATTGATGAAATTTAATCGTGACTGCAGCCAGTCTTACAGAGCCAGAGGAGGGGAGGAGGAGGAGGAGGAGGAGGAGGGGAGAGGAAGAGGGGGAGGGGAGAGGAAGAGGGAAGCAATAGGAAGGAGATCACGCTCCCTAATCCAAGGCACCATCATCAAACGACCACGTACACATACATACACGTACGTTCTCAGGGTTTGTCCAATTGCATTCTTGACATTCAAATATTTCCAGATATCCTTGCAGAATTCCAGAGATCTGTCCCCGCTGTGGAAGTGTCACAGCAGACGAGTAATTAAACATACAAGGTGAACATATGATTGGGTGAGTGGGTGGATGGGTGAGTGGGTGAATGAGTGAGTGGGTGAATGAGTGAGTGGATAGGTGGGTGAGTGAGTGACTGGATGCGTGAGTAGGGAAGTGAGTGGGTGAGTGAGTACAGGAGTGAGTGGATGAGTGAATAGGGAAGTGAGTGGGTGAGTGAATAGGGAAGTGAGTGAGTGAATAAGGAAGTGAGTGAGTGAGTGAATAAGGAAGTGAGTGTGTGAGTGAGTGGGTGAGTGAATAGGGAAGTGAGTGAGTGAATAAGGAAGTGAGTGAGTGAGTGAGTGAATAAGGAAGTGAGTGTGTGAGTGAGTGGGTGAGTGAATAGGGAAGTGAGTGAGTGAATAAGGAAGTGAGTGTGTGAGTGAGTGGGTGAGTGAATAGGGAAGTGAGTGAGTGAATAAGGAAGTGAGTGTGTGAGTGAGTGGGTGAGTGAATAGGGAAGTGAGTGGATGAGTGAGTGAGTGGATGAGAGGATGTCTGGATGAATGCATAAGTGACTGAATCACTTATATCAGCCCGGACGCTGGCGTGCTAGCTAGAACCTGTTGTTGCTTCAGCAGTGAGAGGAGGCGTCATGGCTGGCTTGTTTTGATGTAGGCCACACACGCACTGCTTCTCTCCTCCATCTGCACAACATGACCTCCAACATACTCCTCTCACTGACAAACTCATTAAGCTCCCCCTCCTGGCTCCTGAACGAAGAGACGTCCAACAAAATGGATCCCTCCGTGTGCCTCATCTCAGCCTCTTGAATAATATGTGTTTATACACGATGAGAGTGAGAGAGAGGGAAAGGGTGCTGGCCTAGGGCAGGACTCATTTTTAGAAGCCATCTGCTTTCATTCTTTTTCCTCCATTCTTTCTTTATTAGTCCCTTTCTTTTCTTTTCTTTTTCTCTCCCATCTTTATCTGTCCCTCCGCCGCTGTACTCTTCTCCCTTCCTGTGCCATCGCAGTCGCTTACGGAGAGTCAATCAGCGGCGCCTTTGCCCAATTAAGATTGTTTTTGTTGCCATTATTTACAGTGTTCCACTTGATTGGTTTCGGATCGCCTATTTAATTGTGTCTGCCCTTGACGGCGGGCCCCGGCGGGCCCAGGCGGTCGGCGTTGCCCTTTGAAAGCTCCAGTCAGACGGGTCCTCCACGTTGTGCTCAGTCGGTCGTAACCAAAGGCCCCGCCCAGCGTCTTTCGTGGACAAGCACCTCCTGCAATTAAGCAGCTTAGCATGAACAGTGCATGACGAGCCCTAAAGTGTCAGTGCTGCTGAGTTCACACAGCCAGCAGTGCAGCCCCAGTGCATGGCTGCTCCCTAGACCAGTTTGATGAGTATATTCAGTGTTTCTATAAACAGGATTTCTATAAACAGACTTTGGAACCACACGTTCCTTAAAGAGAGCCACCCTCATACAGAACATCTCAACATGTCAAATCCCACCTCCACAGGACTGGCTCCACACTGCCACTAAGACGCACATTATGTGTGCCACTCTTTTTGGTAAAAGTGAGTGCTATGAATAGCTCTGTATTTTTCAGCATATTTTTCAAATGTGTGCAGCATTAATATATAAAGGTGTTTGATTTTGGTGCATAACAATGAATTAAATTTTTTTTTGGCCTGAAAAAAAAAGAAAGAAAGAAAAATCAGAAATGCATTTGTGAATTGGAAAAAACCCCAAAACATGTCAGGAGCTGGAATTAATCCCCTGACCAAAATCACTTCCTGTAGGCATTTCTTGTAATTGTTTCTCAGTTTCCAGCGCCAGCATTGACCTGCAACTCCTTCTGCTGTTTGATATTTAAGGCTTTTCTTGCTTGTACTGCCCACAGCACATCTGCAGTGCACTCAACATGGCCATTCTTGAACTTTCCCTGTTTTCAGTTTGAGCACTTTTTTGTGTGCTTTTTGTTTGGGGGGGGGGCATCACTGTTTTGCCATTGACAGTTCGATGTTATTTATTTATTTTTGATAACAGACCACCCATAATTCTCCAGTACTTTCTGCACACGGTGTGGAATTCATGGCTGGCTTAGCTCTAAGACTGGGATGTGACCCCGTGCCGTAATGCACCCACCACCATGCTTTACCATCAGAAGGTGATTGTTGTTATTTGGTGTCTGGCTTTGTAGCAACACATTTGTGTAAACATCGCTCCATTGGATCTTATAAATGAGTGCCTACGTGCCTTAAGAATTAGGCACTTTTGCATATAGTTAAGCAAACTGTACAGTCTCTTTGGGTGTTTTGGGTAATCAGCCACGGTGATGTGCACCCACACCTGTCCCATACCCAGAGTCCTCCTCTAGGGGTGGGCACACCCATCACGGGTGCGTTCACAGAGGGCTTTATGACGTATATTCTCCCTCATATTGCCTGCCCTGCCTCCGGTCCTTGCCAGATGTCCATTTCCATTGAGTGTGTGTGGCAGCCACAGGGGCAGCAGGGCTTCTTGTGAGTGACTGTGCAGCTGCAGGCGCCCCCTACGGACCAGGCATTGTAAAGACACCCGAGCATGAGCGGGAAACCAACAGCGCCGACAGCGATGGATGAACGAGACCGAGCGTCGACTTCAGGCTTGTGCACGTGCAAAATTGCTCTCCTGATGCGGCAAGCACAAAAACCCACAATGCACAGAGATGTCATGGAGACGGCGATGCATTTTAGTCCTGATGCGTCTAACCAAAGCGTAGTCTGTAATGTGAATGCTCATGCCATACCCAACACTTCAATAGTGCCATACCCAACACTACAGTAGCACTATACCCAACATTACAATAGTTCCATACTCAACACTATAGTAGTGTCATACCCAACACTACAATAGTGCCATGCCCAACCCTACAGTAGCGCTATACCCAACACTACAATAGTTCCAAACCCAACACTATAGTAGCACTGTTCCCAGCACAACAGTAGCGCCATACCCAACACTACGGTAGCGCAATACCAACACTACTGTATCGCCATACCCCGCACTACAGTAGCGCTATACCCAACACTACAGTATTGCCATACCCAACACTACATTAGCACCATACCCAAAACTACAGTAGCGCCATACCCAACACTACAATTGTGCCATACCCAACACTACACTAGCGCTATACCCAACACTACAGTATCGCCATACCCAGCACTACAGTAGCGCTATACCCAACACTACAGTAGTGCCATACCCAGCACTACAGTAGCACTATACCCAACACTACAGTAGTGCCATACCCAAAACTACAGTAGCGCCATACCCAACACTACAATTGTGCCATACCCAACACTACACTAGCGCTATACCCAACACTACAGTATCGCCATACCCAACACTACAGTAGCGCTATACCCAACACTACAGTATCGCCATACCCAGCACTACAGTAGCGCTATACCCAACACTACAGTAGTGCCATACCCATCACTACAATTGCGCCATACCCAACACTACAATTGTGCCATACCCAACACTACAGTAGCGCTATACCCAACACTACAGAAGCGCCATACCCAACACTACGATTGTGCCATACCCAACACTACAATTGTGCCATACCCAACACTACAGTAGCGCTATACCCAACACTACAGTAGTGCCATACCCAACACTACAATTGTGCCATACCCAACACTACAGTAGCGCTATACCCAACACTACAGTGGCGCTATACCCAACACTACAGTAGCGCCATACCCAACACTACAATTGTGCCATACCCAACACTACAGTAGCGCTATACCCAACACTACAGAAGCGCCATACCCAACACTACAATTGCGCCATACCCAACACTACAATTGTGCCATACCCAACACTACAGTAGCGCTATACCCAACACTACAGTAGTGCCATACCCAACACTACAATTGTGCCATACCCAACACTACAGTAGCGCTATACCCAACACTACAGTAGCGCTATACCCAACACTACAGTAGCGCCATACCCAACACTACAGTAGCGCCATACCCAACACTACAGTAGCGCTATACCCAACACTACAGTAGCGCTATACCCAACACTGCAGTAGCCCTGCCGGCTGCTTCACAGAAATTAAACACACTAAACATTCACAACCCATTTTAACGGGGGTATTTCTGGATCAGAACCACGCTGTAGATGTAGAGTTGCTCACCCGGTGCCATGCTCCACACCATCAGTCTCCCGGTGTCCGACCAGAGGGGTGCTGTCGGCTGGGGAGTGTTTGGTGATGGATCACTCTGAGTGAGACTTGTCACTAGGCTGAAGTGTCTCATAAAGTGGGTGGACATCGTGGCTCTTGTGCGCAGCGTACAGACTTCAAGGGAAAATGTAGCAAGTGAGAATCTGTGTATCTGTGAGCTGCATGAACAGGTCCTGTTCACCTCGCTCACGTCTGTATTTACATCATTCACTATTGTTCACAAGGAGTGTTCACGCAGAAGTGGTTTAAACTCCACGTGAAGTGTATTCTTATGATAGTGCAACTTGACTAGTTTCAAAGTAAACACGTGGTGAGGGAATGAATGATGGATGGATAAGAAAAATGTTTTCAGTATGACTACACAAAAATTAATGACACCTTTGAAAATACACAGTGATACACAAAGTACACAGTCTGTGATTGTGGTAATTATTGGTTTTTGTATGTGGGACCCATGTATGCACGCACACACTCACACACACACACACAAGCACACACACACCTCTGCACACATGCACACACATACTTGTAAACATGAGCCTCATGATCCAATCCCGGGATTTCATATCCAGAGAGCATGGTCTCCATCAGCTCAGATCGATCAGAGCTCTCCGTCATTATTGATCCTCGCGTTCTTGATTTGAAATTGTGCCTGCTGATTTGAACGCCGGAGGCTAATGTTTTGTAAAAGGCTTGTATGTGTGTGTGTGTGCACGCACACCACGCATGAGTGTGTGTTCGCATGTGCGTATGTGTGTGTGTGTACATGTGACCATGTGTGTAGGTTTATTCTGCAGGTGCGTTTCTCTTCATCAGTATCTCGTGATGTTCTGGGTAAATGTCAGAGGGCTTTTATGCTTTGTTCCTGGATGCTCCCCAGAATAAGCAGAACCTCATACAGGGCGGAGCATAACCTCAAACAGGGCGGAGCATAACCTCAAACAGGGCGGAGCATAACCTCAAACAGGGCGGAGCATAACCTCAAACAGGGTGGAGCATAACCTCAAACAGGGTGGAGCATAACCTCAAACAGGGCGGAGCATAACCTCAAACAGGACGGAGCATAACCTCAAACAGGGCGGAGCATAACCTCAAACAGGGCGGAGCATAACCTCAAACAGGGCGGAGCATAACCTCAAACAGGGTGGAGCATAACCTCAAACAGGGCGGAGCATAACCTCAAACAGGGCGGAGCATAACCTCAAACAGGGCGGAGCAAAAACTCAAACAGGGTGGAGCATAACCTCAAACAGGGCGGAGCATAACCTCAAACAGCCTCAAACAGGGCGGAGCAAAAACTCAAACAGGGCGGAGCATAACCTCAAACAGGGCGGAGCATAACCTCAAACAGGGCGGAGCATAACCTCAAACAGGGCGGAGCATAACCTCAAACAGGGCGGAGCATAACCTCAAACAGGACGGAGCATAACCTCAAACAGGGCGGAGCATAACCTCAAACAGGGCGGAGCATAACCTCAAACAGGGCGGAGCAAAAACTCAAACAGGGTGGAGCATAACCTCAAACAGGGCGGAGCATAACCTCAAACAGCCTCAAACAGGGCGGAGCAAAAACTCAAACAGGGCGGAGCATAACCTCAAACAGGGCGGAGCATAACCTCAAACAGGGCGGAGCAGAGCCCTGTAGAGGGCGGAGAATTTCAGTCACTACTTTTTCCGCCGTGTGGCGTCTAAGCAGCCACAGGTTCACATGTTGTATCCCTCTCGCAGTTCAGCTGTTAGACTCACGGGTTATGTCATTAGTCCGCCCCAATTCCTTTCCCAACACCCTTCATGTTAGTTTAATTTAATCTGATTTTTCCAGTGACTATAATAGCTATTTGACCTTGAAGCAACGAGGTCTTAAAATGTGACTTTAAAATATAAAGGCTGCAGTAGCAGAGGGGTTTTTATTATCTGCCATGGTCCAGTGTTTTGTTTTTCTTTTTCTTTTTTTCTTTTCTGCACACAGTACATTGGGGTTTAGTTGACAACAGTAGGGCTGTTGGGAAGTGTGTCTCGTGTCACAGGTTTATAAAGTCGCGTTTTTGAATGGTGTGAAAACATTTTGACGGTTTTGTGGTTGAGCAAATGCACTGCTCCATGTCGTGTTATATATCTTCTATCCAAATGACGAGATAAAGGCTGAGCTAACAGTGCCTTTGTGTATGCGCAGATACGATGCTAAAGGAACTAGCGTAGAGTACATGGTGTTAGTGTCGACTAACTTTGCACTGGTCCTGCCCTGGGTTTAGTTATAATGGGAATCTCTCAGAATGGTATCTCATCTACTGGCACTATAACCACTCCCCACACCCCTCTCCCCCCCAACCCGCAAGGGGTAAGCGTACTGATTCAAATTTCTTCAGAGGGTGTTTCGTGGTGGCCGCACCAAAAGCATGATCTTACGGAGAGGGTGGACAGAGGCCGCTAGCTGCTTTAGCCTGCGCTAGTAAACTTGTGCTTCCATGAATTCAATTGGTCGTTTTGCAGACGGTACACTCTGGCACGCCTCTGTCTCCATGGCACCTGGCAACAGCCCGCAGTGATTGTATTGGCAGGGTGGAGCGCTGTTGCTATCAAAAAACAAAACAAACAACAGCAAAAAAAAAACAAACAAAACAAACAAAATTGATGGAAGGCATAAACCTCCTGGTAGTGTTTGCTGTTCTCTGTGGGGATGGGAGGACCAATCCAACACTGAAAATAGCCACTGGGTTCAAAGTGCAGGTCAATACTGCAGATACACTGGCCTTAAAGGCTTCTTTTTCCCGCCCTTTTGTACCTCTTTGGAGCTACAAAGGTAAAGATCCATGCCTACACCCCCTGGAAAGCCATTGGGGTGTAGTATAAAATACACCACCTGTCTGAACATTTGTACCATGCCTCAATTACCTCGTTATTTGCTGCAGTCCTCTGTCTCCCTATCTCTCTCTCTCTCTCTCCCTCTCTCTCTCCCTCACTACCTCTGCCTCTCTCTCTTTCTGTATCTCTCTCTGTCTTGCTCTCTGTTACTCAACATGCATCTTCTCCTCCATTTTTGCAGCCTGTGTGTAGACACTGAGTTAAATGTTCTGCGTACGCGTTTTGCTGCGTACACCTTGTCCACTCTGACCAGGCTGTTCTCTCTTCTTCTCTCCCCCCTTCTCCCTTCTCCTCCATCTGAACACCACCCCCTCCTACCTGCTGTCCTCCACACAGGTAAGTCCACACACACACACCCAACATGCTTGCCTTAATTTGACTCCCTGAGGCCACTGCGTCTCTCGACTCTTTTAAGCGTGTGTCGGAACGCTTGGCAGCTGCTCTTGACAGTGACTCTGACTCACGTTAACTGACGTGTTGTCTGGGGCCATGTTATCACACCGGAGCATGCTGGCTACCGTCACATTCAAATGCACTTACAAAGTTCTTACCGCAAACTCATTAGCGATCGCTTTCGTCGGCAGCACACCTGTCTTTATGTCGAGTATACACGCGTTAAAAATAACAAAACCAGACAGCTGGGATGAGATTCTGTGCTAGAAAGTGTAATATGGACGTGTGTTGGGGTTTGGGGGGGGGGGGGGGGGGGGGGTTTACATGTCTTTATTGTGTTTGGCTCTGAGTGAGTCAGACAGAGAGAGGTGGGGGTGATTTAAGAGAGCTTGTACATTATAGAGGGCCATTGGCTTGAATGGGTTTGTGGTGAGCAGCTGCTGTATCCAGTGTAACCGTGATGCTTTCTGCTGCCAGCCGCCCTCCACCCCGTATTGCTTTCAGATCGTTCCGCGCTGGAAAATTGCAGAGACGCACAAGAGTACACAAGGCCTCACTTTCATGCTGTCAGTAGAAAAGGGGGGAGAGAAAGAGAGAGAGAGAGAGAGAGAGAGATGTAAGTAGAGGGAGAGAAGGGCACGTAGTTGAGACATAGATATCAGGAAGCAGTTTAGGTTGAGTTGTGCCAACCCTGCTGTTCTTGAGTGAGCTCCCAGGAGGCCACGGAGAATCGGTTGGTTTTCAGGGTGAAGATGGGAATGGAAGTGTTGTGAAGGAGAGTTGTTTGCTGGAGAAAAAGGTTGTGTGTGTAGCAGAGGTTTTCGTTTCAGCTGGTATAAACCATGTCTGAAGTTTGTGTGTGTGGGTGTGTGTGGGTGTGTGCGTGAGTGTGAGCGTGTGTGCATGCTGAACAAGGTGATGGGAAGGTGGGCTAGAGGAGTGTAAAAGAGTGAGGATGAGTGTTGTTTGGGGATGAAGGCAGACTCGGGGAGAAAGCGAGTATTGATCCTTCTCATCCCCATCCGACCTTTTGGCTGGATCTCCAGACAGACTGCAAAGACTTGCGTTGGAATTCATTTACCTTCAGATACCCGTGTTCACTTTAGACTCCCTGTATGTCAGTCTCCCACTGCCCCCCCCCCCCCAAACCAACCAATGTACAGTTCTCCTCAGCAAACCTCTCAGGAGCCCGTGTGATTCACATGGCCTTGTAGAAAGCTTATTTCATGGTCAGCGAATCGAGATAGCAAATTCTCTCATATTTCATACGGTTTTCACCCATCTGCATAAAAGGATAACAGCAAGGAGTTCTGTAGGAACGCTATAGAGATATGTGCTAAGTTGCAGAAAATGTATAGTATTGTTCCTATCTCCTACGTTCAGGTCCTGTTCTATAATACGTTCTGGCTGATTGCCGGTCCAATAACCTTGATTTTTCTTCATGGGTAGTTCCATGTTGATTTGCGGCGCGTGGTGTGTTTGTCCACGATGTCCTGTTCAGTGGCTTCGCCATCACTTTGGCAATGGAGATGTAAATTGTAGGTGCAGGTGTTTGTTTATGCAAATGAGCAACTTGTTCTAAGCCATGCAAATGAGCGCTATAACTCACATCTTGGAGCTATGGAAGGTTTGAGTGTAGCGCACAGCTCTTGCGGCTGCAGGGGTGTGATTACTCATGGCCTTGACAAGAACAGTGATGAATCCTGTGACGACAATGGCGAGAACGATGATGCTTGCTCCACATGCTGGACAAATGGAGACAAGAAAAGGAGAAGGATGATTATGATGATGGTGATGATGATGATGATGATGATGATGGCGACGCTGAAAGAGACGACTGTAGTGATGGCAACAGTAGTAACAACACTGCCTGTAAAATAATGAAAGCCTAAATGTCATTACTATTGCTGTCAGATTTCAACACTCAGAATTCCTGAAAAATAAGGTTCTGAAGCGGTTTTCGATTACGACTCACACAAGCTCAGATTATTGTCTTCCCTCAGCATTTGTGCTGCTTGGGAATTTCAGAAATGGGACACCATAATCCAACCCCCTGCTGGCCCTGTGCTTACAGAGTCCTGGGTTCATACAGCCAGAATAGGGATGTCATTTGGTAAGTTCTCTGTGTTCTACCAGGAAGACCCAGTAGTACATCTGTGGTGACATTGTTGTCATTGTGTTTACCTCCTTCGGCTAAAATGCCAAAACCTTCTCTGATTGTCAGGACTTCCGTTTTGTCAGGTTTTGCCCCTGCGTTGATAGAAATGGGCAAAGTGGATTGTTGATTATTGCTGTTAGTTTGAGACAGCGCTTATGATCTAAAATTGGTTTTCTATCAGATGGAGTCACTGAAAATGGCTGTCACTTATTCCGCTAGCTCTCGTTTCTCTGCAGCGGTCCTCCCCTGACCCATATCCATCCGGTCGGCCGCACAGGATTGCTGCGAACGCTTAACGAGCACACATCCAGACGCTTTGAGGTGTAGCTTCCTTTGCCCCTTGGTTTCTGCAAGATGTCTTTGTGGGACTGGTGGTGGCCGATCAAACGCTACGGGGTGAAAGTGTGAAGCTGAATATATTTGGGTGACGGAAACCTGCTTGATTTTCCTCACTTGCAGTTGTTCCTATGTGATCATGCGTCACTGAATGTGACGTCCGGTTCAGCAGGCTGGTAGCTGTGAAACTGGCACATGAGCCTGACGGAGCTTCTGGATTTACCAGAAACGTCCTTGCAGTAGCGTAAATATATGTGTACACACATGCCCATCCAGGCCTGTTCCGCTGGTGCAGAAGGATCTGTGAGAGTGCAGTGATTTCTTTATCATGGACATGCTCGCTCCAGAGTCCTTCATTGCCATAGTCTCCTCCTCCAGAGTCCCCATAACGTACCTTTGACTCGCAGCCAGACATCTTACACACACGCGTGCACGCGCACACACACACTACTAATTAGCCATGACATAAATAAAAGATTATCAATTGTTATGTGAATAAAATATCATCTTTCTCTCCCCCTTCCTCTGCCCTAGCAGCTCTGAGCTTTATCCCACCACCCCCCCCCCCCCCCACAAAATGCAACCGAGGCAGACGAGTAAGTAATTAGCGACATTTGTCATACAATCCTGGGCATGAACTCCTCATCAGCTTTTATCAGTCACCATATTATTTATGAGCACTCCTGGAACAGGGAGAGTGGGCGGGGCCATGGGCGGAGTCACCCTACCTTCTTAAATATTCATGAAAAATATGAAATATATGAAAAAAAATCCACAATAAGAAATCGATAGGGCTGCCATCAGCATCGGTGGAGTTACTGAGCTATGCAATATTGATACAAAATGAGCTAAGAGGGCCTTAAATATAGGCCATGGGGGGGGGGGGGGGGGGGGGGTGTTCACTCATAATTAGGGAGGGGAGAGTGAGATCTCTGCAGGCCACAGAGACCAGCGCCTCCAACTCCACGGCAGGCCGCACAGGCTGCTTTACGGCACCGGTTCTCCAACACGGCCGGTTCTCCAGCCCGACCCAAATGCTTCAGCCCCCCCCCCCCCCCCCCCCCCCACACACACACACACACACACACATTCACCCCACATCCTCCAACGCATTAATGGTGAACATGGACTTATCCAACAGTCAGGGAGCATGTCATGAATGACATCAAAGCAAGCAAGGATCAGAGGAACACTTTTACCCCAAAGAACTTTTATATAGCATTGTTATAGCATATCAATTTAAACAATCTCTTAACCCAGAAACAAAGAAAGAACGAATAATAATAATAATAATAATAATAATAATAATAATAATAATAATAATAAATTAAAATAGCATGACTAGATATACCAGGAAAGGGAGGGAATATGGTCACATTTTGTGCATAATTTACAACAATCTGAAAGCATTTTATTCCTTTATTTTGGCTCAGCTCCTCATTAGGATTAAATACAGTGGTTAAACGAGAACAGTCACCCATCATGTTTCAGTTAGCGCTCCAGCATCTGGGCCTGCCAATAAAACCACTGATCTGTTTCTAAACCCGCCACCCGTCCCAGTTAGCACTGTCCCCAGTCCTCCCACACAGAGTAGCACCGCCACTCTCCTCTCAGCAACACGCCACGTGTCAAAACCAGCAGCGTCCTAGCACTCGGACCGGCACCGCGTGTTTAAACGGCCAGCGTGGCGTCAGGGGCGGAGCCTCTCCGACCTGGCCCCTCCTCCGCGCTAATGACGGCAGGCTGAGTGACGGAGCGAGACACCGCAGGAGTCGTTCGCTTTAGAGTAATTGCTCCCGTGTTTGCGTCCGACGGCCGGACTACGCGTTCGGAATACCAGATGCCGTGCTCTGCGGCAGCAGGGCCGTTCGGAGGAGAACAGAGCACAGCTGACGCACACACGCACACACTCTCGCACACACACAAATAGCCAAGGTAAGAAAATTCTAGGGCTTGCTGCTACAGTATCTAATGCCCCCCCCCTCCTCTGCTGCTGGTGTTAGGACACTAGAGAGCAGTCTGCACCTTCTTTCTGCAGCCATTTTCCTCCTCTAGCATCTCCTCCAGGCCATACTGTCAGCCACTATCAATCCAACAAATACCAAAATGGAAAAAAAAAAGTCTAAAACCAGCCTCGTATTTCCACCAGAGAGCTGCAACACGAGCAACGTGAGCTGCGCGATTAGCATCTAGCAGTTTTCAGCTGTCTCTTTAAATCCCCTGCCCATTTTGAATTGGTTTTGATCTAAAGGCCGCACTCCTCACCTGCTCTGATATCGCCACTGTCTGGGGCAGGTCTGTCATGGCAGCCGACCACGAGACAGACGCAGGCGGCCTTGTTTATTCAGACGGCACGCGTCCGTTCCCACGTTTGTAGTGTAAAACACACTCTCATCTTTGACTTCCTCTAGTCTGCCTAACCCACGAGGAGAAGGACACGGGAGAAGAAGCAAGCACAAGAGTAACAGCAAGCCTGCACAGTGTTTATACCTCACGTATGGTGAGAGAGATGAGCGGGAGAGAGAGAGACAGAGAGACAGAGAGAGAGAAAAGGAGATCTGAATTTCAGATTGAGGCTTAACATTTCAGATGAAGTGACTAGAACCCCATTGCCTCTTTTATTTACTGCCTGCTAATCCCACAGAGGCAAACCGACAGACGGCAACAAAGTTCCCTCCTCCCCTCAGACTCTCCTGCACACGTGACTACTGTCAACTGCAATTCATTTATTTAAACACTTGTTTCCTCTTTTTTTCCATAGTTTACAAAAGAAATAGAATAGCATCTTTATTTCCACTCTTGCATTTTTGCTTTTAACATATTTTACACTCATCTTAAATTTTTTTTTCCTTTCATTTATATTTTTGTTTTTTGTTACCACAATGAAAAATTTTATGTCCTTGATGTTCTCAGTAGCTTAGCTTTAAACAGTAGGTGTAATTTCCTGCGGTAGAAAGTAACATTAAAGCTCAAATATCCACTCTTGGGAAAGAGAACCACGGTTAGTCCCTGTATTCCTCCCAGCTGTGTGGCCGGCGCGACTACGTGTCGATCAGTCTCGGAGTCGCGTCCGTCAAAAGCCACTCGGGCCGTAGGGCGGCGGCAAAAGGGCCTCGGTCTCTGTTCCCGTTTCCACACCACGAGCGCTCCACCCAAGCCCCAACAGTGCAGCGCACACAGTGGCAAAGCGTGTCCTCCGTCTCCGCCGACCCGTCCGGACTCTGGCTGGAGCGAACCCCCCTCCCCCCGGGGCGGGAGTTCGGCCTTCACACCTCGCACTCGCGCGCCGCCTGAGGTTGGCACGTGCAGGAGCCGTACTCGTTGATGATGACCAGGGCGCCCTCGATGTGGTTGGGCTTGTAGTCGACGTAGTACTCGGGCGTGGCCATGGTGACCATCTGCTGCATGGTCTGCTTCTGTTTCTGCTTGCGGCGCTGGCTGCTGAGACACTGCCTCGCCTGCCGCACGCCGGCCGGGAAGCACTTCCACGACACGTACAGCACCAGCACCACGATGAGGAAGGAGAAGATCAGCGCCATGGTGCCCGTCACCACCTTGTGGATCTGCATGGTGCTCTCCAGGTCGTCCGCCGCGACAGTCACCGTGAAGGAGTTGGTGGCCACCTCGCCGCCCTCGCCGTCCCGCAGGTCGTACGGGTTCCTGGTGGGGCCGCGGAAGATGGAGCCTCGGGCGGGGTCCCGCGTGGTGGTGCGGGTGGGGGCCGCGGGCCCGCCGCCGTCGTCGCACAGCTGGAAGGCGTAGACGGCGTCCAGCACGTCCTCCCCTTGCGCCGTGTCCGGGCCGGCGCAGAGCAGCGCGCCGTCCCTCTGGCCCTGGAAGCCGCTCAGCCACGCGGCCAGGGCGCAGACATTGCGCCCGCATTCCCACGGGTTGCCCGACAGCGTGACGATGCCCAGGGAGTCCCACGAGTCCAGCACGCGCCGGTCGACGTAGGTCAGCTTGTTGGAGTCCAGCCTCAGCTCCCTCAGGTTGGGCACGCTCTCGAAGACGTGCGGCTCGATGTGCTCGATCTCGTTGCCCGAGAAGTCGATCTTCTCCAAGAAGTGCCAGGTCCACTCCATGGTGTTGACCACGACGGAGGCCCTGTTGCTGCGCATGTAGAGCGTGCGCAGGGAGATGAGGCGAGGGAAATGGGCCAGGTTCACCTTCACCAGCTCGTTGTGCTCCAGATGCAGCTCGGTCAGCTTGAAGAGCCCGGCAAACGAGTTCCGGGCCAAACTCTGCAGCTGATTGTAGCCCAGATCCAGGAACTGCATGCTCCTGCAGTCCTGGAAGATCCGCACAGGCACGAACTTCAGTGCATTGTAGCGCAAATGCAAATTGGTAAGCTTCCTAAGGCCATGGAAAAGGTCCGGCTCCAGCGACTGCAGCCGGTTGTAGGATAAATCCAAGACGCGCAGGTTGGGCAGGGGCCGGAAGGTGCCGTTGGACAGGTTCTCTATCCGATTGGTGCTCAGGTCCAGCTCCTTGATCCTGCGCAGCCTCTCGAAGGCGCTCTCCTCCACCACGTCGATGCTGTTGTGGTCCAGGTAGAGCCAGGTGAGTTGCGAGAGGCCCACAAAGTGGCCTTCCCGTAGCTCGGAGATGTTGTTCTCGCGCAGTGATAAGCCTGTGGCGCTGCTCAGGTTCCGGGGCACGTCGGTCAGGTTCAGCCCCTCGCAGTACACCAGCCTGCTGTCACAGCGGCACAGCCTCGGACAGCTGCCCCCCACCAGGGGAACCGTCTTCAGCAAGATGCCCAAAGAGCACAGTATCAACCCGGGGGGCTTTCGTAGTGGCCACTTCAAGTACAGACCAATTAGAAGGAAATCCATTAGAATGAATATCCTGCAGCGTCGTGGAGGAAAAGTTCATTGAATCATTCGCATTCGTCTTGTTTCAGACATCATGATTTGTAATTCCCCCAGGCCAAAAAAAATAAATACTCAGGACTGTGTCATTTTTTTTGTTGTTTTGTATTGTTTTCTCTTTTTTTTTAAACACAGTTTGCTTGACAATTCGTTACTTAAAGGGACAGAAAATCCAACATCATAGGAAAAGCAAGTCTCAAAAGGGGAGGACGGCGAGACACTTTGCTCATGTTTTGATGTCGGGGAGCGAAAGCAGAGGTGGTGGTGGGTGAAAATAAAAAAACGTTCCTCCAAAACCAATCTCGCATGAAAGATTTCCTACTCACCCCTTTCCAGAGACTCACCCCTGTTCAGAGACTCACCCCTGTTCAAAGACTCACCCCCGTTCGGCGGCTCCCTTCGTGCCGGCAATAATTCTGCGAGAATCGGAAAAAAGATCCCAGTGTGGTTTGAAGCGCAGCCCCCCCTCGCCTTTTCAGCGGCCCCAGATCCTGGCACCTGTACAATGTCTTAGTTCTCCTCGTGTGAAAGAGCCCGACCGCGGGAGGAATCCAAGTGGCATAGAGCGGGACTCCCAGGAAACGCAGGCTGCCCGGACCGCGAGCGCGAGCAGCACTCTGCCTGATCCCCGCACCTCCGCAGTGGCCGCAGAGCTGAGCACCGGGGGGGAGGGGGGTGGGGGGTAGAGGGAGGGGAGGGGGTTAAAAAGGAAAAAATAAAACCAAAAATCTTACACACTCACGGACACGTACGCACACGCAAGAAGACGCAAACACGCTCGCATAGGGGTGCTTGCGAAAAAGGGGGAAAAATTCCAAGAAAACTCTTGTTTCTTGTCTATCTCTTTTCTTTCTGTGCCGAAGACTCTTTTGAACAGTCAGAATGAATCAACGTCCGTCACTTGAAACAGCCGTTGACCTGCGCCGTTTGTATCCAGTCGGGTTGGTTGTTCTCTCGGCAGACGGCACACGCGCACCCCTGGCTGTGTAATATCTTTTTTTCTTTCTCTTTTTCTTTTCTTTCTTTTCTTTAATTATCCCAGCGTGTCGTGAGGAGCCGGTTTCCAGTGGGCTCTCTTTGGGGCGACGTTCATTTCCTGTGGGCTCGTGCGGCTGTTGCTGAGCGGAGATGCTGAGACGTAGAGGATGAAAGGCAGGACTGCTGGTGCGCGGTGGAGAGACATAGAGAGAGAGAGAGGGAGAGAGAGAGAGAAAGAGAGACAGAGATGGAGAGAGAGAGCGGAGCTAGAGCCCTTGCAGCAGACTAGAGTACTGCCAGTGCATGCAGAAACACCTTCTGTTCACTGAGTGTCGTAAGCCACTCACAATTCAGCCGAGCTCTCTCTCTCTCTCTCTCCCTCCCTCTCTCTCTCTCTCGACCACTCGCTCGCTCGCTCACTCATTCGCTAGCTCACCCCACCTCCTCCACCCCCTCCTCCTGCTATTCTGCTCTCTCTCTCTCTCTCTCTCTTTCTCTCTTTTTGTCTCTCCTTCCCTCCCTCCGTCTCCCTCTTTCTCATTCTTTTTTCTCTGCTCTCTCTCTATATATATCTCTCTTCCTTTTCCTTGATTTTTCACAGTGTCACAGACATTTTCATATTTAAAAGGGGGTTGGGCTTCCACTAGGGCTTAAATGAAGCACACAGCTAAATCAGCCCTCCTCTTCTCTCTCTCTCTCTCTCTCTCTCTCTCTCTCACTCTCTCTCTCTCTCTTTCTCTCTCCCTCTCTCTCTCCCTGCCACCCCACCCCACCAGGCTTTCTCTAATGAAGTGAAACAAGCTATCTATCTGTTTCTGCTGTTTTGCTGTGACTCTAGTCCTGTTTGATGGCTGTGACGCAGCCCCCTAATGACAGCGTGCTCTGTACGTGCTCCTCCTGCACGCGGTGTGTGTGTGGCAGCACTCACATGTAAGGATAACAACCAAAAATAATATACATATCTCTGTCTCATCTTCACCCAGCCCTTATAGCACTCTCTGCCCTTATAGCAGCCTCTGCCCTTATAGCACTCTCTGCCCTTATAGCACCCTCTGCCCTTATAGCACCCTCTGCCCTTATAGCACTCTCTGCCCTTATAGCACCCTCTGCCCTTATAGCACCCTCTGCCCTTATAGCACCCTCTGCCCTTATAGCACTCTCTGCCGTTCTTTGTTGCGTTCCTGATTTCAGCCTCGACGGCCAAGCGTGTGTCTCACCAGACAGTAACGCTCGCCACTCCTCCACCGGATGAGAGTGTCTCTGAGAAACAGGAGGACGCGGTGAGACCAGTGCCCCGCCTGGCTCTGTGGGTGACGCGGGTTAGCATGCCTTGGAGTTCCCTCCCAGCACACCCCCCCCCCCCCACCTGCTGATGAAATCTGGGGGAGGAAGAAACCAAAACAAAAGCCCATGATGCAGCTGTATCTGCAGTTTGTAGAGCCGTGTGCTTTGATTCTCACAGCCATTTCATGCTCCGTCGTCCGGTTGGAATACAGATATCATCGGATGCCACTTAGCCCAGGTTACATAAATATTCCGCTCAGGTGTTGCACAGGTTGCCGTCTCCCGGGGTTGGCATCTCAATTTGATTAATTTTTAAGGACAATGAACTGTAAAGCTCCCTCTGCATGAAACTACTGTGTGTGTGTGTGTGTGTGTGTGTGTGTGTGTGTGTGTGTGTGTGTGTGTGTGTGTGTGTGTGTGTTAGATGGCCTCACTTCAGACTCCAGCCATAACTTTACTGTCAGCCAACTCTCCTGCTCAGAATGGAGTTGATCAAATGGTGGGGGGAAAGAGAGAGAGAGAGAGAGAGAGAGAGAGAGAGAGAGAGAGAGAGAGAGAGAGAGAGAAGAGAAGAGAAGAGAGAGATATGGAGGACAAGAGAGAGATACACACAGAGAGAGACCAGGGGGTGAGGGGGGACTGTCACACTAGCTCACGCTAGTCTGCTAATTGTGTTGCCACTCTGCTAACACTGGCCAGTGCATAAAGTGTGACTGGATTACTGATGGCCCTGACTAAAATACTGTCAGGTCATGGGGCGTGCTCTAATACGTTACCCAAAACAGATCTGTAGCACTCTCATCACTCCAAGAGTAGGTTATAATTAGTGACAGATGTCAATGGATATTGCCTACAGAAAGCTAATTGATTTAACATTTAAGTCTGCTCAGGGAGCAATACGTGTGATTTCCATATTTCAATGTCATTTAATGATCATTCTAACATCTTCATAAAATTGGTTGCTGACGTTAAACGACTGCCATTAATCAACAGGGCACATTAAATCCACAAATGCAGGCAGTGAAAATGTGTTCCTAAAAGCATGCTAATTTGCCCTGGTCTGTGTTGGCAGGCCTTGGTTAGCGCACGCTGATCGCAGGGTTTCAGTAAGGTCTGACCATTGAATTTGATTCGGATTGATTTAGCATGCTTGACTGAGCAAAGTGTCTGCAGCAGTCCACACGTGATCCCATCTCCGGCGTACGACCGGAGCTTCAGCACTCCCGAGAAAATTCAGCGTCTCATAGAGGAAGCGAGCACGGAAGCATTTGTGTAGACTGAAAAGGGTATGAACCTGAGAACAGTGCTGCTTGACAAGGATGAGATGTTTTCAGGGTGAGAAAAGGGGCGATGAATGATTTTAGGGAAATGATAGGCCAGTTTTGTACCATTTGTCATGTACTGCAAGTGGATGCAGTATATGCTGTGTGCGTGTGTGTGTGTGCGTGTGTGTGTGTGCGTGTGTGTGTGTGTGTGTGTGACAGAGAACAAAACAAACATTTAGAAAAGGGCAGCAAATGGTAAATGAAATTTATTTAGTCTATCTTAGAAAAAGTTCACTTTCAAGACTAAAAAAACATTAGCTATATTAAAACTCATCGCTATGTTGCAATTTAACTTGTGCACAGGCACAAATATACATTGAGGTAGTGATTTCTGCATGATCAAACACTGCTTGCGTAGTTCATGCATAGATCAGTTGCCATAGATCTAGCTATTTTCACATCTTGAATGCACATATAGATGGATGGGTGTTTGAAGAAGCACGGAGGATAAAGAAAGAGTACCATCCTCACATGATCCATCTCTCCATCTCCTCTCCTTACCTCTCTGGTGCCATGAGCTTGTGTATACAGAGCGCTCCAACAGCTAATGACTCGTTGTCCTGTAATGGCATGGTTGACAGAGATGACAGCATTCAGGCCATTTACCGCTGCAAGTGTTTAGGGACTTTGGCAGTGTTGGCAGTTTAGTGAGTCCTGCTACTACGAAGATACTGGGGAGAAATGAAGATTAAATTTCATGAACAGTTCAGCTGAGGAACTGAAATTACTTCGCCAGCTAATTTAGTAGTTTCAACTAAGAGTTACTTCCAGGAGTTTGCTTCTTATTGGAAGAGGAACACGTTTTAGATTAAAATAAAGGAAGAACAAACTCTTTCTGTTTTCTGTCTGGTGGTGTTTTTGGGGGGAGGGGTTCTCAGGACACGTCAGTGATGGCAAAAGCTGAACAAATTCATCAAAGTGGCCAAAATCCTCACGGTTTTGCATTAAATGTAGTGGAGTGACTCTGTGGCTGTCCAGATCCAGTCATGGGGACAGGGCCCAGCATGCTGTCAGCCCCCTGGGCTAGCAAGACCCTGCTGGGTGTTTTGCAGTTCCAGTCTGGTCAGCATTTGGCTGGCCATGCTCTTTGGAGCTGTAATAAGCCTCTCCAAATCGCTCAGGGAGCCCAGCTTTTGGAAAGTTCATAGTTCATAGTCCCCCCACACCCACTCCTATCCTTTCTTTCACTAAGCAATCGTGCCCATATTGTACACCTCAGGCCTTTTTGCACTGCTGAGATAAGTCTTGGAAGAAGGATGTTATGAACACACTATCCATCTTCATTCACCTTGCAAACAGAACTAACGTGCAGCCAATAAACATAAACTAAACAGGGAGGAGGTAGGGTGTATGAAATTATTTGGATTATTAATTAGGGGTACATTCTGTTTACTTGGGTTATGCTTAATCAATATCCTATTACTCTCCCTATAATGCTTTCTGCAACATTAGGTTTGTAACAGCGGTTTTCCGCTTGCTGTAGTTACTGCAACTCTTTTGATTAACTGACATTTCACTCGCGGGATGTCACACGGTTAGCAGTGAAAAAAGAAACGTTAGCAAGGCTACTCTGATAGCATGGCTTGTGTGCTCCACTCGGGCTGTGACATCACAATGGGCGGCAGTACTAGACAGACCAATGAATCCTAAAGGGCCCTGGATTTGTTTGGGCTGTGTGGAACAAGGATTCGTTGTTCCAGTATGACACGCTGCTTTAGCAGTGTGCTAGCTATATACCTGCAGTATCAAATCTACATGTGAATTAACATGGTGGAATGTCCTGTCCAGTTTAGAGCGACTGAATAGAACGTCATGTTCATGTTGAGTGCTACCTAACCTGGACTGTTCTGTGCTCGGATGAGTGTCATTACCGAACCAATATGAATCTTTCATTAACCTGCTCAATGGGCTACTGTGTTGGACGAGGACAATGATGTTAAGCCATTATAGAGTAGTTGTTGGGGTTAGGTTAACGTGAACCATTTTAATGATTATTAGATATTTGAGTGGCACACACATTTGGGAAAAAAATGTATCTTAATAGTATCCTTGGGGTTTAGCTTGTTGGTATCTATCGTTTAAGTGTGCTAGCATAATGTTTTCTTCTGTGGATACATGTAAATGTAAAAATGGCTATGTATTCAAAGTCCAAGTTGTATATGTAGTTATTTAAGCTTCTCCTTCCATTATATTCCGCCTTTTATAAACTCCTCTCACAAATGTCATTCGCAGTTCTGTGATTTATGGTTTTGAGTTCTTCTCAGCAGGGATGCTTAAAGTATGAACCATTACTCTCCCTTTGCAGACAATCTTGCAGCTCCTGCTGAATTGACTACCAAGTGATTAGAGTGCAATTCATGTTTCCTGGTCACACTGAACATTTCTGCTGGGTTGATAGCAAACGCTGGCACATGTCGCTTTGCTAAGTGCAAAGTAAATCTTGCTTTGGTCTATCTTGACAATTTCTCAGGTTCAGCTATGCTAGAGGTCACTGCTCACTGGGGTGCAACTCCACACTGTCATTAAGGCTCGGCGGAGGGAGGCCTGCTTCAAACTCCCACCTGGTTCGAACTCTGGTTCAAGTGCTAGGGAAGTTGACTTGGTGTACTGGCTTCAACTCCCTGTAATTGTCCTTCCTCATACTTCCTCATACTGCTAGCATCACAATCTCCTATGTTACCGCCCTTGTTTCTTTGTCCTGCTTTGTTTCTGGGTTTCCTCTTTCCTTGTGTCTTTGTCCTTCCTGTTATTGGTCAACTCGGTGCATTTCTCCAAAGGACAAGCCACCTAATGATGCAGTACGAGAGTGAGACTTAGGTTTGCGGTTGCTCCATTGTGATGAAACCCCAACTGTTGCAGTAAGCACTTCAGGGTTAGCTTCTCCAGTCTGGAAACCGTGAATCCACTGAGGATACTCCTCCGTACCCACCACCAATTGTCACCGCTTCGTGGTTCCCATGGTCACCCTTCGTTCACCATTGTTCTGTGTTGTGCCTTCTTGCCCTCCCTCCCGTTTGGGGTCCGTCTGCTCCATGTTCTGCTCCTCTCTCTGCTCCTCGTTGCTGCCCCGCCTTCTGCTCCCACTCGTGTTTCTGCTCCATCGTCTCCTCTTCTCGCTCCTGTTTGGTTCTTATGCCTTTGGTTCTTGCTCTGGTTTCTGTTTCTGTTCCTGCTCCTTCTTCTGTGTCTCCCGCTTCTTCCTGTCCTGCCTCGTCTGCGTCTTGTTCTGCTCCTGGTTCGGTCCCTGTTCGGTCTGTTCCTGCCCCGTCTGTTCCTGTCTGTGCTTAATCCTGTTTTGTAGTCGCGCGTTGGGGGGTGTGGGGTGGTGTTACTGTCACGAGTCCCCTTCACTAGCGTCACAGTCTCCTAGGTTACAGCCCTCGTGTCTTTGTTTTGCTTTGTTTCCGGGTTCTGGCTTCCTTGTTTTGTGATCCCATCTGTCATTGGACTGTGCCGTTTTGGTTAGTCTGTTTATACATAACCTATGTTTTGATTGGTTATTGTTAGTCTGTATTCACTGTTACCTGGTTTTCATTGTTTTCATATCTCATCTTGTGTTTCTAGTTTTGTTTTTCATGGTCAGTGATATGTTATCAAACCCTGAATTACTATTTTGTTTTTTTTTTTGCCCATTTGTATTCTTATCTGTTCTCTGGATTCCTTCATTTGTTATTCTCGTATATTCAGTTATGTATTCTAGTCATGTTTCTGTTGCTTCGTTCCACTCTCCTGGCTTTTCGACTCTGGACTGTCATAACGACCCTGTCTTTAGATTTGCCCTGAATAAATCTCACTATTCTTAGCGTGTGCATCCGCCTCCTCATCATTCGGCATCACACACAGCTCCCTTACCGTGGCCCAAGAAGTTCTACTGAACTTGTGCATCAGTTGATGAAGACAGATGGAAAACATTCAGATGTCATCATCCCAAACACGCAGACTTGGAGATGGGAGTTCTTGCCTAATATACAGAAGATCAAGACGGCATTGGTCGGCATGTGTCCTTCTGACAGTATCTAGACCAGGACACACACACACTCTATCTCTCTCTCTCTCTCTCTCTCTCTCTCTCTCTCTCTCTCTCTCTCTCTCTCTCTCTCTCTCTCTCTCTCTCTCAGCATTTAATGTTAGGATGATGTACACATTTAGTCCCAGCACGCCCTTTATTTCATGCATTATAACATCTTAAATATATGCTGTGTGTTTTCATGGATTAGAGTTTAGGGGATTGTTTGGGCTGACACATTTTCCCAGAGTCCTGTACATGTTTTGTTGTTGTGTTTTAGCTGTAGCTGATTTGGGCATTAATTCATGCCAACACTTTTATTAAGCTCCCCTCTAAATCCCCCCTCAAATTTCCCAGATGTACAAACAAACAAAGTGAAGCACGCGCTCTGTAAGATCTGACAGTTTGATAAAAACGAAAACAAAACAAGACTTGGCACTGACGATGTTCAAGCTGTCACTCTCGTAAACAGATCCTCATCAATAGCTTTGTTAGACGAGTGCCGCTGTCACATGCGCTCCATGTCAACGCGAAATGTTTGAAAAAAAAAATCACCCGAACCCCAGCAGACATCCCCGGGCACGTGTTCCCACGAGGATGTTGCGCTATCATCACGGCTCTTTGGTCGTTAGCATTACGTGCTGTTGGCGGGGCCTGCTAGAAGCCTGCTAGCGCGGTCATCACAGGGCCATTGTAATAATGCCCATGACTGCCCCGCGTCACGCGTGAATCCTGACAGGCCGGGGGTCAGGGCTCTTGGTAATTAACAGCAATGGCAATTAAAGATCCATTAGTGGGACTACTGAGTGGTGAGGGGTTTAAAGAGGGGCTCTGCTGCGGTAATGGTGAGGGCCAGTAGCGTGAGGCCAGTGTGCTGCTATGTGGGAGCTCCTCCAGCAGGGGTCGCTGGATTTCTCAGAGGAATGGTAGCCATCCACAGGGGAGAGGGGAGAAGAAGAGCTGGCATGGAAGTGAGGAAAAAAAGGGAAGAAAATGAATGGCAATGCAAGATGAAAATGAGAGAATATAGAGAAGAAAGAGAGGTACTTGGGGAAGGAGAAAAGAGAGAGGAGTGCTTGTCATGTGTAAAATATCACCATGGACCGGCATCTTTCTGAGACACAGCCAAACACTATATTTTGGCTACATTGATGCATAAATATCCACCAGCAAGCAAAGGCTTATCCATCATTAACAAACAAGGGCCTTGTACTAACCCACTGAACCTATGGAACGTTTTAAAGTCAGCACCCATGTGAATACACACACACTGAGATGTATGTCATGCCTCCTTTAAGCAGTGTGATGCATCAGAGTGTGTGCATGCGTGCACACGTGTGTGTGTGTGTGTGTGTGTGTGTGTGTGTGTGTGTGTGTGAATCTCACTTCCCTGGAGAAAGTGTGGTCCTGTAAGCTTCAGTAAGCATCTCACAGGACTCAAATGGGAAAATCAATAAAGCTTCATCATCTTTGGGTCGGCCATTTGGGGTTTCGTGGTTGGTGCTACTGTACTGCTGGTCCTAAATGTATGTGTGTGTGTGTGTGTGTGTGTGTGTGTGTGTGTGTGTGTGTGTGTGTGTGTGTGTGTGTGTGTGTGTGTGTTTGTGTGTGTGTGTAAGCAGTGAGCATATGTGTACCATAAAGGTACATCAGGATTGTGTGTGTGTGTCTACCCACATTGTTCGAGTGATCTAAAGAGACCTGGCCAACCTCTGCCCCTATGACCCAGTGAAGGCAGAAGGTGTGATGATGCCAGCGCAAGCTTTGTTAATTCTTTATCAGCCACTCTCCACGGCAACCGCAGTGGGCGTTAACGAGATCATTAGATGCAGCCTGAGAGAGGCTGTGTGCCACCTTCCCACAACCACGAATGCAAGGACAGCATGTAGAACGCACCCGATACTAGTCATACAGATCTGGGACCTGCTCCTGCATGAAAAATATTGATTAAACATGTGAAATATCTGAGGAGGACACTGATCTCAGACCAGTTTTTCATTTTTCTAGACTAATGAAGATAATCATATGTGTACTGCTATGCTGATTAAGTAGAAGTACCCCTAGTCTTAAGTGCCTTCTAATTGCAGTCCCTTACCACAGATACCCAGAGCTGAACTGAGGGGATTTTGTGTGCATGATTTACAGTGTATACGGCTAGAAATGTATTCTAATCAAGGGCCTCTGTGTGATGGATTGTGGCAATTGTGTGTGCACGCATGGGTTTAATGTGAAGTGGATGCTATAAAGGATGAGCTGTGTGTGTGTGTTCAGGTGTGTGTGTGTGTGTGTGTGTGTGTGTGTGTGAGAGAGAGAGAGAGAGAGAGAGAGAGAGAGAGAGAGAGAGAGAGAGAGAGAGAGACTATATCACTATTTCTACAGACTGCTCAGAAACCACACACTACCACAGGTATAAGACTACACCCTGATGACCACTGTCAAGTCCCATTTTACACAGGCTTCTTGCTTCTCTCTGCCTTTTGCGTGAATATCCCAGGCAGGAATAAGGTACCAGGAATTCAGGAATTAATCCATCATTCCAAAGAGCTGAACTTCAACTCTAAGCAGTGCGTCTTCACCTGAGTCAAGACGACTAAGAAGGATATTCAGAAAAATATGATGGACTAGAGTTGGAAATTGACTCTCGAATAGGATAGTTCTCTAGAACCAGTCAAATTAGAAAATTCATTTGAAAACTAGATTGGGAAAAAATCAGTGCTGTGAACAGAAATAGAGACGGAGCTGGGCTGGTACATGTCTCCGTGCACACCAGGAATAGAGCTTACATACACAACTAAATGTAGGAGAAATAACTTGATTACAGTGATTACAGGTTCAATATGCTGTTTTCAGTCCTAAGTAAAAGGTGTACAAGGCTGGTTATTGCTGTTTGAGAGTAACAGGGATGGAAGGAAGTGATGAGGAAGAGGATGAGGAAGAGGATGAGGGGTGTTTGTGTGCATGTGTGTGGCGTTTTTGGGGTTAAATTGGTTGACGGTCACATTGGGAGTACAGGGGATATCGTGTGCCGTAACAGTTTCATTTTTACAAACCCTGTCACGCACACACACACACGCGTTCTCTTAGAATCACACGCTCACTCAATCTCATCCGCACTTGTAGAAAATGGCAGCTTCAACACGCATCACTTCGTTGCCATGGCTACTTCAGATGCCTTGATTAACAGACACACTTCTCTGGGACATTCTGTGAGCTGAGCTCAATTCGGTTGCACTTTTCCCGATGTCACGTCTCCGCCGGCAACCAGGGCCTTCGCCTGACCCATGGCACACCCACCTCAACCTCCTCCTCCACCACCCCCACCTCCTCCACCTCCTCCACCACCCCCACCTCCTCCACCACCCCCACCTCCTCCACCACCCCAGCACTATCAGATGTGATGACACCTGTAGCATTTGTTTGTTATCAGACTGGCAATCACAACAAATACTTGCAAGTACTGCAGCAAGTCAAGTGGCAGTGGTTTGTAAAGCAAAGTGACTTGCAAAGGCGACCAGCAAGCTCCTTAAGTTCTTATTCCTGGGCTACGGTGCTTGTCCTGAAACAGAAGTGGAACAAATCTGAGAGCCTCTTGTGCTGTGGTGTGTGTTCACGTGTGTGTGTGTGTGTGTGTGTGTGTGTGTGTGTGTGTGTGTGTGTGTTCATGTGTGTGTGTGTAAATGTGGAGTGAGACGCAACATTTTGCATTCTGTCATTTAGCTCTATGGAAAAAGCCATAAAATGAAAGAAACCATCATTTGCTTGTTTGCTTTCTTCAGTCCAGAAACACTGAAGACTGAATCGGCCATGTATGATGTGGAGAGCCACATCGTGCTCACTGCTCTCACTTCTAGGGCCCTGAAGGAGTGTTGGGTTTGGGCCTGGAGGAGTGTTGGGTTTGGCCCTGGAGGAGTGTTGGGTTTGGGCCTGGAGGAGTGTTGGGTTTGGCCCTGAAGGAGTGTTGGGTTTGGGCCTGGAGGAGTGTTGGGTTTGGCCCTGGAGGAGTGTTGGGTTTGGGCCTGGAGGAGTGTTGGGTTTGGGCCTGGAGGAGTGTTGGTTTGGGCCTGGAGGAGTGTTGGGTTTGACCCTGGAGGAGTGTTGGGTTTGGGCCTGGAGGAGTGTTGGGTTTGGCCCTGGAGGAGTGTTGGGTTTGGGCCTGGAGGAGTGTTGGGTTTGACCCTGGAGGAGTGTTGGGTTTGGGCCTGGAGGAGTGTTGGGTTTGGGCCTGGAGGAGTGTTGGGTTTGACCCTGGAGGAGTGTTGGGTTTGACCCTGGAGGAGTGTTGGGTTTGGGCCTGGAGGAGTGTTGGGTTTGGGCCTGGCCCTGAAGGAGTGTTGGGTTTGGGCCTGGAGGAGTGTTGGGTTTGGGCCTGGAGGAGTGTTGGGTTTGGGCCTGGAGGAGTGTTGGGTTTGACCCTGGAGGAGTGTTGGGTTTGGGCCTGGAGGAGTGTTGGGTTTGACCCTGGAGGAGTGTTGGGTTTGGGCCTGGAGGAGTGTTGGGTTTGGGCCTGGAGGAGTGTTGGGTTTGACCCTGGAGGAGTGTTGGGTTTGGGCCTGGAGGAGTGTTGGGTTTGGGCCTGGAGGACGTATTGGGTTTGGGCCTGGAGAAGGTGTTGGGTTTGGCTCTGGTGGAGTGTTGGGTTTGGCTCTGGTGGAGTGTTGGGTTTGGCCCTGGAGGAGTGTTTGGTTTGGCCCTGGTGGATGTGTTGGGTTTGGGCCTAGTGGAGGTGTTGGGTTTGGGCCTGGTGGAGGTTTTGGGTTTGGCCCTGGAGGAGTGTTGGGTTTGGGCCTGGAGAAGGTGTTGGGTTTGGGCCTTGAGAAGGTGTTGGGTTTGGCCCTGGAGGAGTGTTGGGTTTGGGCCTGGTGAAGGTGTTGGGTTTGGCCCTGGAGGAGTGTTGGGTTTGGGCCTGGAGGACGTATTGGGTTTGGGCCTGGAGAAGGTGTTGGGTTTGGGCCTGGTGGAGTGTTGGGTTTGGCTCTGGTGGAGTGTTGGGTTTGGCCCTGGAGGAGTGTTGGGTTTGGCCCTGGTGGATGTGTTGGGTTTGGGCCTGGTGGAGGTGTTGGGTTTGGGCCTGGAGGAGTGTTGGGTTTGGGCCTGGAGAAGTTGTTGGGTTTGGGCCTTGAGAAGGTGTTGGGTTTGGCCCTGGAGGAGTGTTGGGTTTGGGCCTGGTGGAGGTGTTGGGTTTGGGCCTGGTGAAGGTGTTGGGTTTGGCCCTGGAGGAGTGTTGGGTTTGGGCCTGGTGGAGGTGTTGGGTTTGGGCCTGGTGAAGGTGATGGGTTTGGGCCTGGTGAAGGTGATGGGTTTGGGCCTGGAGGAGTGTTGGGTTTGGCCCTGGAGGAGTGTTGGGTTTGGCCCTGAAGGAGTGTTGGGTTTGGCCCTGGTGGAGTGTTGGGTTTGGCCCTGGGGAAGGTGTTGGGTTTGGGCCTGGAGGAGTGTTGGGTTTGGCCCTGGAGGAGGTGTTGGGTTTGGCCCTGGCCCTGGAGGAGGTGTTGGGTTTGGTCCTGGAGGAGTGTTGGGTTTGGCCCTGGAGGAGTGTTGGGTTTGGCCCTGGAGGAGTGTTGGGTTTGGTCCTGGAGGAGTGTTGGGTTTGGCCCTGGAGGAGGTGTTGGGTTTGGCCCTGGCCCTGGAGGAGGTGTTGGGTTTGGTCCTGGAGGAGGTGTTGGGTTTGGTCCTGGAGGAGTGTTGGGTTTGGCCCTGGAGGAGTGTTGGGTTTGGCCCTGGAGGAGTGTTGGGTTTGGTCCTGGAGGAGGTGTTGGGTTTGGTCCTGGAGGAGTGTTGGGTTTGGCCCCAGCCTTGGAGGGTCGCTGATGTTTTGGCGTGTCGTTCAGAATTTTGAGCAGACGGACACCGGCAGACGCGGGAAGAGGTCACGGGGGATTGGTGTGACTCAGAAGAGCTCTGTGTGTGTGTGTGTGTGTGTGTGTGTGTGTGTGTGTGTGTGTGTGTGTGCGTGTGTGTGTGTTATGCACACTGTTTGGCTTTCAAGACACTCCCTAGAAGACAGGCAACATCCTTGAGAACGTCTTATCAAATGGAGAGCAAGACGGAGCCTTTCGATGTTTATTTGCTCCATTTTTCTGTTGTTTTCAGGATGGCACCTCAGAGTCAAGCTCAGCTCACACTGATGCCTGCTGTGAGGCTCTCACCTGGTCCTCATGCTGAAATGTTCACATCTCCTCTTAGAGTTCATAGTTTAGTGGATGCCCATGTTCTCAACCTCCCAGCAGCCCTCAGTACAGATGAATACAGAGTTTAGGCTTGTTTAGACGTGCAGATTTGGTAGAAAACTCCAAATACTCTTATTTTGAGGAGGTTTTGCACCAATGAGATTGTCCTAGATTGTTTTTGAGAACCTGAGTCTCCGGTGCAGTGTAGCTAAAGCTTTTTCGTCTGGCTTTGTCTCAGGTGTCTACGGGCATCAGTCAGCGTAGGCTTAATCCACCGACATTCCTAAAGTTCTGCATACTGAATACTACAGAGAGAAAGAGAGAGAGAGTGACAAAAAGAGATAGAGAGAAAGAGCTTTCTTCTCCTCCCTCACTCATTGACAGGAAGAAGGTTTTGGTCTATCTTTGTGTTCCTGCTGTCTTTTCAGACTTGGTAATTAAACGCGTCCCCTTCTCTTGGCAAATGAGAGTCGGTTATGGTTTCTTTCTGTAACGGCACCTTCTTAGCAGTCTGCTTTATGCTTCTCTGTGTGCTTTGTTGTGGAGAGATAGAGGACTTATGCCGCGTCTTAGCATTAGCATTTGATTAACATTAGCAGCAGAGAACGCAGCTCCCCTAATTCTCTCTTAGCTTTTATTTAAGCAATGCATCAAGCCTTTCTCTCTTTCTAATTAAGACAGGTGCATTCTGGGGGCCCGGGGTGTGCAGCCCAGCTCCGTTGGGTTGTCAGAGCAGCCAGCGAGCTTGCAGAACCACCCAGTTTCCTCCAGGACTTGCACAGCTCTGCCCGGTCTGGGTCCACCCCCCCTCCACACACACACACACACACACACACACACACACACACACACACACACCACAGGCTTTGAATGTCCAGCCCCACCTCTGCGGTTCAGCATGTGTAGCATGTGTTGCGTAAGCGGTCCGTTTGGCTGGAAGTGGGCATGTTTCTGGAACCCGTTTTCAGTCGTGGCTAATAGCAGCTGGTGAGCGTCTCTCTTAGTAGCACTGTGACTTAATCAGAGCCCCCCCCCCCAGAACTGTATAGAGGACTTATACATATGCTTACTGAGAATACTGAAGTGCTTTTAAAAACACAGGCCTCGTGTTCTTCTGGGTGTAATGACAGACTGTATTCAACTGTATTCAGTCCAATTTTGGAAGGCTCTCTGGAAACACTCTTTTTGCTTTGAGGGAAATGAACCATTCGGTAATGTTTATATTTCTGTTTGAATTTCACTTAGGCTATAGAGCCTCCAGATGATACACAGGAGCAGGAAGGAACACAGACACACAACAGAAGCCTTTTATTCAGTTAGCACAAAAATATCTTTACATTTCTGATGAAAAACAACACATGATGAGAGCGTTCTGCTGTGAGAATGGCTTTGGGCTCTTTTAAATCTGTTCTTCCTTTGATCTGTCCTTTATTTGTGTTTGTTTCGTGGCTTGCGCTCATGAATCAAGATGCGGCATTGAAATCCTTACAACGTTTATTAAGTCGTTATCCGTGATATAAGGTAAAATGTTATGTTACGTAGATTTTTCGCATGTATCACAGAGCCTGCAGAGGGTTTTGATTGTGTGCATGTTGGTTTTTACAAACCGATTAGGGTGCCATTGTTTCTGACAAGCTTCTTTGAGGGATTTTTTTATTTCACCTTCTCCCTGTCTGTTTTTTTTTTCTTTTCACCTTTTCTTCCCCTTCATATGTTTCTCATTTTAGAGCACACAGAGTCCTTTGTTGTATTGTTGCATTAGCATCAGTCCCCCATTGAGCCAAAGTGTGGTATCTCTCACACCATGAAACTAGCTGTGCATCTCGGAACAAAAAGCTTCTGACTCGTTTAAAAGCGCTTAGAAAAAAAAAAGAGCAAAATCTCTCTATTTATTTATTTTTTTAATTCCCTCTACCCATATTAGGTTAGAAAAACACACTTTCCTGGCTGGGACAGCCAAGCTGATTTCTGTAGAAGCCTGACGGGCTGTTCCAGGACTCCCCTCTAAGCGGGCCTGCCAGCCGGATCCTGCCTTGCTCGCTGTGTCCTCGGGTGACGCTCGCCGGGTCCCTCCCGCTCCTATGGATCTGGGCTTGGCTCCTGCCGAGCGAGTAGGCAAACACAGACTTATGCTTTCACTGGATGGCATATGTCACCACCGCGCGTGTTTTACACGCTTAAAGAGGCGTTCGCTGACTCACAGCCCTGGGACGAGGTGTGCGTGTATGCGTGTGTGTACATATGTGTATGTACGTACGTGTGTGTGTGTGTGTGTGTGTGTGTGTGTGTGTGTGTGTGTGTGTGTGTGTGTGTGTGTGTGTGTGTGTGTGTGTGTGTGTGTGTGTGTGTGTGTGTGTGTGTGTGTGTGTGTAAGGGGCTTGCTCACCTCTGAACTTGAGTAGAATTGCAGCTCATCTCGGCATCCTGACACTGATACTAACTCGGTTACTGGAAAATTGGTAAATATAACCATTGTGGATTGTGTGTGTGTTTGAGAGGGAGAGAGAGAGAGAGAGAGAGAGAGAGAGAGAGTGTGTTGACTCAAGCCTGTCAGGGCATGATTTTGTTGGAGGGATTAAGGTGTGAGCTTACTGATGCTATGAAGAGACAGTGAGAGACAGGCAGGGTATGAACACGCTGCCATCCTTAGAAACTGTATCATTTAAAAATATTTATTCAATTATTTATGACATTAGACATGACTTATTAAACATATACTAATGTTATGTAAGATGATGTGTGTATATGTATGTATGTGTGTGTGTGTGTGTGTGTGTGTGTGTGTGTGTGTGTGTGTGTGTGTGTGTGTGTGTGTGTGTGTGTGTGTGTGTGTGTGTATATATAGAATTTATAAGAATATATAAGAAGTTATATACAGCGTGTCTGATTTGTATAAAAAGCTATCTTGTGTTAGTCATCCATGACAGATACATCCTGTGTGTGTGTGTGTGTGTGTGTGAGAGAGAGAGAGAGAGAGAGAGAGAGAGAGAAGGGGGGGCAGGTCAGGTATGAGCTACACACTAATAGAAGCAGCTGATGTGATTTCACGAAGGCCGGCGTTTGGGACTGCCATCTTCCAGAAGGCCCCGTGGCCCAGTGGAGATTCCTCCTGCACACCGATCTGAGTTTGCAGGGGGGGGGGGGGGGGGGGGGGGGTGAAATATATAAAGATGGGAATGGAGTGTTGGTGGAGAGTTGGGGATGCAGAGGGAGCAGTGTGGTGTAGGAATGAGCATGTGAGAACTGCTCCTTAAAGGTGCCAGTGTTCACTCGCTTCCCTGGAGAGC
>NC_135211.1:45019550-45042050 GCF_052324685.1 Brachyhypopomus gauderio | reverse complement strand
GTTAAGGGCAGGTCTTTTTTTAGCTGTCCTTTCTTGTGATGAGTTTGGTTGTGATTAGTTATCCCCCCCTTTCCTCGTCCCATTTGCCGCCTGTGCCGTTCGATCCGCTCAGATATTGATATCGGTAGTAGTGCCGTCGCCCGGAGATGTAGGTGAATCTCAAGGCCCGTTGCTTAGCAACATGGTAATTCATTCAGCGATTTAGCTTTTTCCCGTGATTTTTGGCATCCAGTGCAGTGTGTTGCTTCTGCAGCTCCGTTTCACTGAGCTCCGTCCGCCTTTCCTGGCACTGATTATGTACTGGTTAGCAATTCAGGGAGGTGAGGCTGAAAGGGGCAGATTTGATTATTTATTTATCTGAAGATCGGCTAAGCTTTCTTGGTGGTCAGGACATTTCACATCGTGTTCTTTCTCTCTCTCTCTCTCTCTCTGTTTCCATCTCTCATTATTTTTTTTCTGTGCAACCTGTATTTAGAGGAAGGAATGCATGGCTGTTTAGGTTTCTATGGCAATGCATAAAAATAAACAAATACAGTCCCACGGCGCTTTAAACCAATAGCATCTGAAATGGCATGTAAAGAATGAGTTCAAATGGCTTAAATCAGCCGACAGGCTTGGAGAAACTGGGGTCTCTGGGTGTCCGCCTCGTCCCAGAGAGGAGCAGGTGGTCGTTAAAGGGTTGCATGTGAGTGGCAGGCCTCTTGGCCAAGGTCTGTCTAAAGCGGACACGCTCTGGTTCTGGTTTATTGTTTGTATTTTCTTCTTGGGAGGAGCGATTTACAGTTGGCCCGGCCCGAAGTGTGTCAACAGGACGTTTGTAGCTGACGTCCGGCTCGGTTTTGATATAGTTATTTCATTACATCTGATATCATTATGCTAATGAGTCATGATGGATTTACTTTGATAGATGAAATGCATAGGCGTCTGACCATTAAATATCTCTCAGTTAAAAAAAAAAACTTTAATGTTTTACCATTTTAGATTTTTGTACTCGTGCCTTCGGTTTGTTTCGTCTCACTTTTCTGAGAAGCATTTGGCTGCTTCTGTCTTGCTGTCCATATTTAATGAGACTGTGTGTGTGCGAGTGTGAATGTGTGAATGCGTGTGTGTGTGTCAGCGTGCGTGTGTGTGTATGTGTGTGTCGCCCCGGGCCGCATCTTGGCTGTTGAAAGGGACAGACGGACTGATGAAGAAAGCAAGAAAGAGAGAGAGAGAGAAAGAAAGGAGGATAAGGAGAGATAGACAGAGCCACAGACGGTTGCAGCCGCGGGCTGCCGTCCGTGATTATGGGAGCTTTCTAGCGCCCCCTCCTGGTGCCAGGTAGAAGCTGTCTGGCAGTTCAGACCCCAATGAGGTGGGGCTGGCGGTGTGTCTGTCTCCTTACCTGTTCCCACTGACCCGTTCTACTACCCCTGCCTCCCACACCCTGGGCCCTGTCCACCCCATTATTCCCACACAAGTCCTAAGGAACCTCACTGGGTTTGATCAGTGTTGGCTTGGCACATCCCTTCCCGTCTCCGGCACCACAGCACTGACTCAAGGCGCCACTCCCATCCAGACTCGCTGGCTTGCTGCCGGTGTGACTCCATCGTCCCTGCTGCCGTCCCACTGTTGTCTTTGTGTTGTCATCTCCAGGGGACTCCTGTCCCTGCTGAGGTCATCTGGCCCTGGGCTTACCTCTGCTGACACCTCTGTAAAGGGCAACAGTGCCACGTTTGCCAGGAGACTTAGAAAAGCCCCTGTGTGAATGTGTATCTAAAGTACTAATGCTACAGGTATAAAACTGAATATCTCTCTCTCTCTCTCTCTCTCTCTCTCTCTCTCTCTCTGTAGACGGGGAGGAAAGAGAGGGGCGACCCCCTGAACACCGCCATCGACAAGATGACCAAGAAGACTCGGGACCTGCGCAGACAGGTGGCTGTTCTCACTTCTCCTACAAAGTCCTTATGTCTTTCTTTATGAAGGTCTTCATGAAGGTCTTTGTGTGCATCAGATTAAGTTTTTGCGTTCATCAAATGAAGACTTTGTGTGTGTTTTCAGCTCCATTTTGGCCCAGTCTAAGCTGAGGTAGGCACGGAAACCTGAATCCATCTTCGAATGGATCTCTTTTATTTTCCCGTTCTTCTTCATCAAAGGACTCGAAGCCCTCGAGCTCTGAAGCTCTGTTATTTTCGTCACTATTTTCCAAAACTGCTGTGGCAACTACAGCAGCTGCAATCTCAACATTTTAGCTGATCTAGATATTGATTGGACGAGGAAGGAAAGGTTTCTGATTCGAGGGACACATCCTTAGTGATGTCATTATTGTCTCTTGGTCAGTTTCGTACAGATTGACACACGAATCCACCAGTCACACGCTGAGAGTAGGTGGGTAAGACCTCGGTGACTCGAACACATGAATCACATGGTGAGAGGCTGATGGTATCTTAACTTCTCTCTAAGCTCTCACTGCCTCTTAACCCCTGCTCTCTACAAAACTGAAAGGGCAGATTTAACAGATTCAGGGAATGTTTGAACCATATTTCTGCGCTGCATTATTGCAAAGATATTATTAGAAACACTGAGAGACATCAAGGTTGATTTGCAACTGAGTTCTGCGATTGCAACAGGTTAACCTAGATACAGTATACTAGTAATTTCTAATGCCAATTTTCATCATGGTTTGAAAGAAGATGGGGTAAAATGAACCACGAACCATTATAATCAGACATGTTCATAAATGCATACAATCAATGCTGGTTTTATGAAAGTTCTCAAATGTACATATCAAGCGTTATGAAGCCATTGCATTGAAGTCGGGTCTCATGGCCACAATACTGGATGTAGCTGATTTAGACTTTGGGAATAAAGCAGCTTTTCAGGGGGAAGCACCATAGGGAGTCCTTTAAGATCCAGCTGTGATGCACCGCAGTGTTCAAAGTCTGTCTCCAAGTCTGTTCCTGCCCAAAACACACAGTTCCTGCAATCACAGGAAGTCTGTTAAAAGCTCCGCCCCCTACTGGGATAAATGAGCCCGTGTCGGGCAGGTCAGGGAGCTTTCATGTGACCGCCAAGACCAAAGTGAATCTGTCCCCACTTCTGTCATACTTTCACAAAAACGAGCTTATCGTTTTCGGGGGCCCTGCATCAGGTCGAACGCTGTGTTCACGCTTCTCCATTCCCCTGCAGACAGACGCTGGCTAGACGGGGTTTTTTTTTGGAACCGAGATAAGAGGCTTGTGTAATCCGACATGCAGGTCTCGCAAAGAAACCCAGGACGGGGCGAGTGCACTTACAGGACACTTCCAGCACCGATCGAACATCCTGACACCCAGACGTCTGTGGAGCGAGCGTAACTTTTGGGGAATCCAACAAACCCCTCCTCCTCCACCACACACACACACACACACACACACACACACACACACACACACATTCTTTCATTTATTATTATTATTTTGCTGCTAAAGCAAAGGAACCTCTTTCGAGGGGTGGTGGGGGATGGCTGACTGAGTGGTCTGCACAAGCTCTCGGGGACACGCAAGACGGGAGCTCGGCTGCGAGGGAAATCTCAGCTGTGTATCCCGAGCGAGACTGTCTGAGACGCGTGCGTGCTGAGATTAATCTGGGATTAGCCCTACCCGATTTTTACTCGTCTCCATTAGTATGACCAGGAAAGACCAGACACGTCACACGCACATCCAAAAATAGCCTTCTTATACTGACATGCTTTATGAATGCAGTCAGCTCCTCTTCTGAAATCCAATTAGAGGGAGTAGTCAGTGTGCCAAGGCCAGCCATTAAAGCAGGTTACCCAGAAATCCCTCTCTCAGACGCAGGCGTCCCGTCCTTGCGTGTGGAGAGTCACCCACGGGGTGACGTGAGCATTCATGGGAAATCCAGATCACAGCACAGTTTGCAAATGCAATGAGCAGTGTTGCTCTTTTAACAGAGTCCCCCCCACACACACACACACACACACACACACACACACACTTCCAGTGCAACACCAATCACACGTCAGCTCTAGCACTACCTATTTTAATTTAGATATCATAGTGAATACATAAATAAGCAAATAAATGTGCAATGTTTTTTTCTGTCTTTAATCACGTACAGGATCAGAGAGGAGTGTGTGTATGTGTTTGTGTATGCGGGACACACACTCACACACACACACACACACACAACTGTTGGCGCGTGTCCCCTCTAATCTCCCTGGACTCGGCAGCATCTCATAATTGGAAACCATCTTTTAAATTCTTCACCTCTTTCTACCGGGGCTGTAAATATGGCCACGCTGTGTTTGAACGCAGTGGCCAAATTCAGCAGTCGTACATCATGCCTCTCATTTCCCCTCTCACTACTGCACCCCCCCCACACACACACACACACACACACCCTTCTCCACGACTGCTCCACACACCCCCACCCACCGTCCCTGACCAACATTGGGAAAGGCTGTAAACATCCACCCACTACCGCATTAGAATTCACCCATAAAATAAAGGAGCTGTTTGCGGATTTGCCCGGGCAAGCGCTTTTAATCCTCTTAAGACGTTTATTTCATTATCTAGCACTGTATTACGTGAGGTGAGATGTTTACAGCGGCAGAGAGGAGGGGACAGGGAGGAGGGGGTGTAGTACAGTAAAGTGCTTTAAAGGAGATGAAAAGTGTTTGATGGTCCTGATTTACTTGGCCCAACAGGCTTCAGTCTATCTTCTCGTCCCTCACGTCGCACCTAGCGTCTGCATCGACACTGCCACCAGTCACATGTCCCCGTCTGCACCGCTGCTGGTCACATGACCCAGCCAGCCTTGCTGCTGGTCACATGACCCAGCCTGATTGCCCTGAGGGCATTTTCAAGGCCAGCGTGTGTTCTTTCAACACAGCATGATGAGGGTGTGTGTCTGTTTTGCATGCGCACTCTCACGCAGAAGTATGTATTCTCAAGCCAGATTGCATGTCCATACAGAAAAAATGAACCTGGCACCAATCCAGATCCATTCAAGGTCTCCAAACCTTCCATCAAATGGATGGGGGCATCATTATCCCATGAAATCAGCCTCGACTCCGCATGGTCTCCACGGCAGCGGTCTCCACGGCAGCAGTCTCCACGGCAGTGGGTCTACGGGTTATCACCGCTCCGCAGGCTGAACCTTTCAGAACTGAACCGAGCTGCTTCTGGTTGACAATTGCAGAAGGTTCAACTGTAGATGTAGAGAGGCTGTCTGGAGCGCTTTTGAGGTTCCGGGGAGCAGTCCCACCTGGATCATATATTTATGGAGCTCAGACCACAGACCACAGGCCAGGCTACCTAGCTGGGGGGGTAGAGTTTGTAGAGGATGTTGTCTTAATGCTTGCCTGTGTAGTAGAGATTAGAGAGAGAGAGAGAGAGAGAGAGAGAGAGAGAGAGAGAGAGAACAAACCAGAGAGGGAGATTACTGTACTGGCTGAAGGGAAAACCAGGTTTTCATGGTCTATCACCAGAATATCTGTATTGGTCCAGACCCGAAAAGAGTTTCCTCCCATGCTTTAACTTAGCAGAGTCATTAGTATGTGTGTGTGTGTGTGTGTGTGTGTGTGTGTGTATATATATATATATATGTCATTGGTTGGTCATTTTTGTGGCAGGAGTACATGTAGTGGGTGATTTGGCCTCGTAGGGGCTGGAGGGTGAGAGGGTGGTGTTGGGTGGTGTTGGGTGATGTTGGGTGATAATCCAGCAGTCCTAAGGTGATTCCTAGGCCAGCAGAGGAAAGCTCTCTGACTGCAAACCTGAGCTGCAGCAGTGCCTGTTAACTGCTGTACGAGAGGGGGAGTGAGCTGTAGAGAGAGAGAGAGAGAGAGAGAGAGAGAAAGCAGGAGAGAGTCTGACCCAGAGAGAGCGAGAGGGATGGCTGAATGAGACAGGAAAGACATGCAGACAGAAAAAGGCCGAGAACCTTTAACGAGAAACCGTGGCAGAGCCGGGAGAAAACTGATTGCGGGACCGAGTGTAAAAAAAAAAAAAAACTGCCTGGAACGTGACGATCCAGCTGTTTTGAAGCTTGATGAATAGTCCTAATTGAGAAGAGGGGGCTGATGAGTTTGGGGACGGGAGCCCTGAACGACGGCGCCTGCTCACGCAATTAGTAATCCCCCGACGCACATCCGCCTACCCGCTGGAACCGAGCCATGTGTTCAAAGACCTGGCGCCGGGTTCCTTCTAAACGCATCCGTCACCAACACCACCAACACCCCCCTTCCCCCCCCCCCAGCTGCTTTCCCTGTTGGGCCCGTGATTGACAGCTGACTTGAGGACAAGCTTCCGGTGACGCGCAACTTTCATAAGCATATGTTTCTCTGTTTTAGCCTTTCTCTCTCTGTGACTCTTTCTCTCTCTCTCTCTCTCTCTCTCTCTCTCTGTCGCTACAAAGAGCTCATTCTGTTTCTTGGAGAACTTCATTTTTGCCGACCTCTGTGATACTTTGCATTTGCATAGGGCTCTTATCTTGAATTATGAAGGTGGGCTCCCGTGTTTATCCATGCTAAGATGAACTGGTTGCTCACCCTGCGTCCCACCACCCAAGATGCTTTGGGAGAGAGCCCTTTTATCTCGTCATGCTCTCGCTCTGAGGTCCAGTATTCCTGGCCAACCCCTTCCTAGGATAGCCATGGCTGACTGCAGGCTTGGTGCGGGGTCTCGTGGAACTACAGAGAGAGAGAGAGAGAGAGAGAGAGAGAGAGGGAGGAGCAGTGGGCAGAGGATGGGGCCAGACCACCTCCATCATGAAGGCCCTCATTGGGCACTGCTGGTAGTATTTCGAGGTGGGAGCTCTCCCGATGCCAGGCACAGATAACCGCTCTAGCTGGCTCGCCGTGATTACGGAGCGCTAGGACTGCAGGACGGTGGCAGGACCTCAATCTGTCATGGCTCCGAGCCTGATAACAGGCTCCTGTAGTACCCACCACCACCACCACCGCCCCATTTTGTGGTTTCCCTCTGCCGCTCCCTGTCTCCGGTACCATTATGGATCCGCGAAACATTCTCGCATAGCCGGCCCGGCTCTCGCTGATAAGTCTGGAGACTCGAAACCGCATCGCCTACGCACAAGTAGGCAAAGATTCGTGCTTCAACTTTAGAATGAAGTGTTTCTGCGGCCGTCCATGTCTGCGGTCTGTAGCAGCTGTCTGGTTGAGGGTGTGCTGCCAGACATTCAGGCATGGCTGCTAGTCAACCCAGCTCCCTCATACCACACGCTTAGACCTGGAGGATCACTGGGAACACCAGCATGCAGTAATGGCCCTGTTGTGAGCCTCAGATGGGCCCCAGCCAACCCACCACATATTAAAGTCTATTTAGAGCTGTGCAAGCTGTATCCCGATACCTGTGCTGCTACATTGTACCATTGTTGTGAGGACATAACTGCTCATGTTTGGACCAGACTCTCTGCGATTGAGCCCCTCCTCCATTCCCCCATTCCTCCATTTCCCCATCCCTCTATCCCTCCATCCCTCCATTCCCCCATTCCTCCATTCCCACCATCCCTCTATCCCTTCATGCTCTGCTCACTGAGCTGCTCCTTCCCAGAGAGTGTTACACACGGGGGGGGATCTAAACAGTTTACACAAATGACAGCAAGATCAAGAGCCAGCTCCTCTTTCTCCCTCCCGCTCCCTCACTCTCTCTCTCTCTCTCTTTCCCCCCCCTCTCTCTCCCTCTCTCCCTCCCTCTGCCTTTCTCTCTTGTTCGCGGCCTCGTCTTTTCTCTTCACTCGCTGGCTCCTTCCTTCCTGCAAACACTGTTGCCGATATCAGAAATGAGCGCCGTTACTCGGGTTTGATTTGTGCTGTCTGTTTTGCTTAGCCGCACCCACGCCAGCCTGTCTCCCCCCTCATTGCTCTTGACATTTTAATAAGAAACGTTCGGCTCTTGACCCAAAGGCTCTCCCCCTTGCTATCTGTCTAGAATCGCAAATTAACCATTAGAAAAGGGAACTGCGAGGTTATGAAGCCTTTGATAAATTGCAGCACCCTGTAACCCCCCCCCCACCCCATACACCCCCACTCCTCTTCCACCCCCAACATCCACCACCCCCACCTCCTGCCCCATCTTTACATAATTGCGTGTTTGTGATTTTGTCGAACCTCCAGCGCCTTTGAACTACTAAAGCTTGAAAACAAACTACAGGGGCGGTGATGTCTAGAGAGAAAGTCAACATGGAGTTTCTAATCTGCGGTATGTGCAGGTCCACCCGGCCGAGGCCCAGGAGCACATCCTCGCCTCCTGTGTGATGTTCTCAGTGGGCATGTTCACCACGCTCTCTTTGACGACGGGTTTCATGTCTGAGCACAAGCCTAATTCTTAGGCATACAGTTTCCTTAAAAAAATAAAAAGCATATTTGCCAAAGTTTAATCTCATATTTGAAGATCATAGTTCTTTTCTCTTCAATGTTAGTCGAGCTTTAGTTATATACCGCGTAAATTTTCCATTGCGCGATTTCAAATTCAGTTCGATTGAGTTTTCCACGTTGGCCATCTCTGAGGTGTCATCTGGCTGACAAATTTCAACCACGGAGAGGGTGAGCAGAAGAAAAAGAGACTAGAAGAAAGATGGAGGGAAGGAGTGAAGAGGTGGCTTCACAGGTTTGGTTTCCTTTCTTCTCCGCAGCAGAGCAGGGCTGCTTTTCTCCAGGTGTCAGCTCCTGTACCTCTCCACAGGTATAGCGTTCCTTCTCTCAGGCAGCGCTGCCACACGCACCCTCTGTTCCCAACAGCCGTCCCCACGCCGCTTTAAGAGAGACCAAACTCTGCAGTGCATTGTGGGAGCTGGTCATCCAAAGGGCCTTTAGAACGGGCGAGGAACGTGCTGGATGCTTGGAAGAAGCAGATGAGGGCGTGCAGGTCGGGCTCTCGTGCGTCCCGTGGCTCGTTTTAGAACTGCAGTTCCCCTCTCAGCCAGCAGGGCCCTTTCGTTCTGAGCGGAGAGCCGTCTGATGCTTTGCCTTCAGAGTAATGGGCATGTAAACCTACCCTGACCGCTGCATAATCTGCTACAGGGTCTCCTGCCACTTATCCTGGGACACAGTCCCAGTCGCAGATGTGTCCCCCCCCCCCCCCCCCCCCCCCCTCCTCCGGGCCAAGCCAGGCCACAAGTGCAAATCCTTCCTTCAAGGTTATTACACACGGCACCAGTGTTTATTAACACATTTCAAATCGAATTATCGACGCGCGGGGAGATGGATCATTAACTGCGAAGCGTGCGCTGGTTTCTGAACTTACCGTCCAAGCGACCAAGAAAGCGCGGGAGCGAGAAGCGTGCGCGTCGGGCTGCCGAGCTTCGGAGTGCACCCTTCCCTCGTGCACTCCCCCTAGCTTGCAGTCAAGGGCCCTTCTTGTTCAGTTCGAAGACTGGCGACGGATTCAACTTCCTGGCGAGCTGTAATTCATCATTACTGTCTCTCCAGCCCCGTCTGGCTCTTCGAGCCTTTTTAATTGCCCTGGGTACAGTACGTGCACGCTTGACTGGCTGATAATTAGCTTCGGTTCACAGTGTTTGCCATTGTCTATCAACAGCTTATCGTCTCGCGAGCCCTCCCCCGAGAACTTCCTGGAACAATGTTTCCTCCGTCTGTGATTATGACTGATGCTGACCACATGAGCTACCCTGGCCCAGGGTGCCAAGAGCGAGATTTTCTCACCAGTTGCATCACCCTTCCTGTGCTAATACTAGTGCGAGACAGTGCGAGAACAGCAGTTTGTGGTTTTGTCAGCCTTCCTCGAGATGACTTTGCTGCTCTTGAATAAAGCGTTGACTAACGTGTGCACGCGTGTCTGCGGTGTTGTGCACCTTCAGGCTAGGAACCTCGTGCTAAACTCAATCGCTGTTACTAACTGAAGAAGTGTGAGGGTTCACCGCGGCTAGGAATCTTTTGCAGGTATCCCCGGTGCTCATTTAACAGTGTTGAGGACAGTTTTGGGATGGGCACTCCTTCATAAATATATCTATTAGGCCAAAGGTTTGGACAGGGTAAAGCTTTTATAGGAGATGACATTTCATCAGAAACCTGTTTTACAGCAGGACGGCTGAGCGTAGGTCTTTGTGTACTGATGGATGCTTTGTTCAGTTGTTTTCTCTCTCTCTCTCTCTCTCTCTCTCTCTGTCCGTCTCCCCTGCAGCTGAGGAAGGCCGTAATGGACCACATCTCGGACTCCTTCCTGGAGACTAATGTGCCTCTGCTCGTCCTCATCGAGGCGGCCAAGAGTGGCAACGAGAAGGAGGTGAAGGAGTATGCGCAGGTGTTCCGCGAGCACGCCAACAAGTTGGTGGAGGTGAGTCCCACAACCCCAGCCAGGCACCATGTGATGCAGCCCTCAGTCCCACTGCAGAAGGTCCTCCCCACCGCCAGGGGGCGCTGTCACGCGGCGCGGCAAGGCCCACCGCACGTCACCACACGGCACATGTGGGCGTGTCCCAGCGAGAGACCCCCCTCCCCCATTTCCACGACACCCGTGTCCTCTCCCCTATCCGCTCTTCTGGGAGATAGACGGCAAGGCAGCTAATCGGCTTAAGGATAGACGCGATGCTTATCCGCGCCCGGCGTTGGCCGACGTGTCAGCTGCCTGAAAGGCCTGTAGATAACGCGCACCCCGCCAGGACACGCTCGTCGCCGTCGCCCGGCTCCCCGTGTTGCTGCGCTGTCGAACGCTGTGTATTCTCGTCATGTCTCTCTGTGTCTCCCCCTCTCTGAGGCTCACGCAGGCGCCTCTGAGTCCAGCAGATATTCCTGAACTACTGGGCTTTGTTAAGTAAAATGTACCCCCACTCCTCTATGGGAGTAGAAGAGAGCAGTGCACACCCTGCTGCCTGAGTACAGAGGGCTCCAGTCCAGCCACTGTACCCCACAGAGGTCAAGGTGCTCCATGAGACTGGACCAGTGTCTGTGATGTAACGTCTGCAAGGGGCCTGTGTTATTAATCTTGTACTACACCATGGATAAAGGCTAGAAATATTCATTATCATACCAGCTCATTCTCTCTCTCTCTCTCTCTCTCTCTCTCTCTCTCTCTCTCTCTCTCTCTCTCTCTCTCTCTCTCTCTTTCTGTTTTTCTCTCTTCTTCAAACTCCCTCAATTCAAACACACATAAACGTTTTGCAGGGAGGGCCCTTCTTCCCAGAGCGCACGTAACTCTGCTGTGGTTACTGTGCTGCTTCCTTGGGTTGGAGGTTGGAGATGTTAATAAAACAAATAGGAGACCTTCCCCTCTCCTCCTATCACCCCTCCACCCATGATACCATACCTATCACCCCTCCACCCATGATACCATACCTATCACCCCTCCACCCATGATACCATACCTATCACCCCTCCACCCATGATACCATACCTATCACCCCTCCACCCATGATACCATACCTATCACCCCCCCACCCATGATACCATACCTATCACCCCTCCACCCATGATACCATACCTATCACCCCCCCACCCATGATACCATACCTATCACCCCCCCACCCATGATACCATACCTATCACCCCCCCCACCCATGATACCATACCTATCACCCCCCCACCCATGATACCATAACTATCACCCCTCCACCCATGATACCATACCTATCACCCCTCCACCCATGATACCATAACTATCACCCCTCCACCCATGATACCATACCTATCACCCCTCCACCCATGATACCATACCTATCACCCCCCCACCCATGATACCATACCTATCACCCCCCCACCCATGATACCATAACTATCACCCCTCCACCCATGATACCATACCTATCACCCCTCCACCCATGATACCATACCTATCACCCCCCCACCCATGATACCATACCTATCACCCCTCCACCCATGATACCATACCTATCACCCCCCCACCCATGATACCATACCTATCACCCCCCCCACCCATGATACCATAACTATCACCCCTCCACCCATGATACCATACCTATCACCCCTCCACCCATGATACCATACCTATCACCCCCCCCACCCATGATACCATACCTATCACCCCTCCACCCATGATACCATACCTATCACCCCCCCCACCCATGATACCATAACTATCACCCCTCCACCCATGATACCATACCTATCACCCCTCCACCCATGATACCATACCTATCACCCCTCCACCCATGATACCATACCTATCACCCCCCCACCCATGATACCATACCTATCACCCCCCCACCCATGATACCATACCTATCACCCCTCCACCCATGATACCATACCTATCACCCCTCCACCCATGATACCATACCTATCACCCTCCCACCCATGATACCATACCTATCACCCCTCCACCCATGATACCATACCTATCACCCCCCCACCCATGATACCATACCTATCACCCCCCCACCCATGATACCATACCTATCACCCCCCCCACCCATGATACCATACCTATCACCCCTCCACCCATGATACCATACCTATCACCCCCCCACCCATGATACCATACCTATCACCCCCCCACCCATGATACCATACCTATCACCCCCCCCACCCATGATACCATACCTATCACCCCCCCACCCATGATACCATACCTATCACCCCTCCACCCATGATACCATACCTATCACCCCCCCACCCATGATACCATACCTATCACCCCTCCACCCATGATACCATAACTATCACCCCCCCACCCATGATACCATACCTATCACCCCCCCACCCATGATACCATACCTATCACCCCTCCACCCATGATACCATACCTATCACCCCTCCACCCATGATACCATACCTATCACCCCTCCACCCATGATACCATAACTATCACCCCTCCACCCATGATACCATACCTATCACCCCTCCACCCATGATACCATACCTATCACCCCTCCACCCATGATAGCGTCAGCACTGGACCATAGCATGTTGTCTTGCACTGTAATAGCTTTATTCATTCATTCACTCATTCACTCTGGCTGATTGACGCATTGATTGCATCTTGTTGAACAAAAGCACCACAGAGCATCTACAGCATATAGAACATAGAGTATATAGAGCATATAGAACATAGAGCATCTACAGCATATAGTACATAGAGTATATAGAGCATATAGAACATATAGTATATAGAGCATATAGAACATAGAGTATATACAGCATATAGAACATAGTGTATATAGAGCATATAGAACATAGAGTATATAGAGCATATAGAACATAGAGTATATAGAGCAGGGGTAATCAATTAAATCTTTCCGCGGTCCATTTTTGGCAGATAGCTCAGACCTTAGGTCCAGGTCCGCGGTGTTGAGCGGGGGGGGGGGGGTGGTGGCGAACGAAAGTTGTTGAGCGGGGGCGAACGTAACACTCAAATGGGTGGTGAACGTAACACTCGTCTAAAAATAAATTCTCCGGTTTAAAATATAGTCTCCCGTTAAAAATTTTTTGGCATTTGGGTCCGTATCCAGTTAATCAGGAATGTGATTGGGTCCGGACAGGACGGCGTTCGGGTCCGGATCCGGACCGCGGTCCGCCATTTGGTGATACCTGATATAGAGCATATAGAACATAGAGTATATACAGCATATAGAACATAGTGTATATAGAGCATATAGAACATAGAGTATATAGAGCATATAGAACATAGAGTATATAGAGCATATAGAACATAGTGTGTAATGGTCCATCATAATCCCACTCTGGTGTTTGTCCGTGCTGTCTGAATGGTTGTGTTCACTAGACTCCTTACCAAACCCAGCCTGCAGTCCCTGAGCCCAAATCGTTTTTACCCCCACTGTCTGTGGGGGTAAAACAGCTGTTTGCCTCCAACTCTTACACTCCAGGGGAAACAGACCTCCATATCAAAGTGAAGGCCATGGTCTTTCTGATTAAAGCCCAGCTGTGGGTAATGATGAGTCTCTGTCTGACATGCCTATGGTCCCAGTGTGCCCCCCCCCCATCTCTCTCTCCTCCTCTCACCCTCTCTCTTTCTCTCTCTTCTCCTCTCATCCCCTCTCGCTCTGTGCTGGGCTCTGAGCATCCTCAGACGTTCTTAATTGACGCTCTCCCCTCTTTATCCTCTGCTCATTAACATCATTCCGCCGTGCAGTAATTGCATTACCACCGACCAAAACCTTGACATGCTTCCTTTAATTGAAACACATGGGCTATAGAGGATGTTAATTGCAGTTGAGGGTTCCTCTTCCCCCTCCTCATTGTGCCGGTGACCAAAGAGTCTTTGGCATGTCAGTAGTGGTTTTAGAGAGCTCGCTGTCTCTCTGTCTCTCTCTGTCTCTCTGCTCTTCTCAGCCTGTGTCTCTGTTTGGTCAGCTTTAGTTCCCCAGACCCTGCCCTCTCCTATTACACTCTCTCATGCCTGACCACTCCTGATCAGGTTACCTGTAACCTCTGCATCTCCGTGCAAAGACGTCGCTAATTTATCCTCCATACCACATATAGTGTCCAGTCCATGAAGACACACAATCTCTTCACCTCTGTGCTGCCGTGGTGAAGGCCATCGTTGGACACACCCATCTGATCACATTACCCCCACCCGCCCCCACCCCCTTAATTCAAGCTTTAATCCAAACCCCCTGGTGTACTCTCTCTTTCTCATTAATCTGACATCCCAGTATCCCTGTGATACGTGCAATCCATTTGTACAGAATCCCCTGGTAACATTTTATCCTCTTGTACGCCGTTTGTTTGCATGTATTTGAATACTCTTGTAGGTCCCTTTTCCTGTTTTATTTATCCATTTTGCTTGAACTTTGTGTGTGTTTTCGATTTTTAATTTAGTTTCTCACATTTTATGGCCATTCAGATGCATTATTAATGAGGCACTGCGAGATCTCGGTTCGTCCACACTGTCTTCCCACTGAATGAAACCAGGCAGCCACCACTGTATCCCTCATTAATGCAGATTGCAGTACTTTGGGTGTTATTGTTGGGTTATGTTCTCCCAGTAGGGCAGATGGAGTTCTCCCACTCACTCTTCGCTCCTTAAGTACAGGCTTAAGACTTCAGAGAGCACAAGCACCTTCCAGACGCCACCGTGCGTCTGTTCTGTTCCCCATCTCGCAACTGAAACACTCACCAACAATACTTCACACGTTTCACTAATGTTGGCCAAAAAAACGTCGGTTTGATTCCTAGATTGAAGTAACACTGCTGTTACGAGACTGGGCAGGTCTATTTCACAGTGGCTGATGATAAATCTTTTTTTTGTTTGTTCCTCCTACAAAGAAGTTACAAGGAACCCCCTCTTTGAGATGACCTAGTTCGTATATATATATATATATATATATATATATATATATATATATATATATATATATATATATATATATATATATATTCACACTGTATGTGTGTGTGTGAGAGAGATTGTGAGTGTTAGCGTATGTTGTTGGCTAAGTAAAAGGCCCATTCTCAGCTGATTATTGATTACCAGATAAGGATAGCTGGATGTGAATTGCACTGTGACTTGTTCTATATGTTGTTCATGTACTGTAAGGAGGGCACCAATCCCAGTTCCCCAACCCATCCAGAAGAGGCTGCTTCTGAAGTCCTTTTCCACGCCGGCACCGATCCCATTTGTGGCCGGCCGACACTTGGAACACGGCGGCGGTTCATAAACTCGTAGGGTCTTAAATTCAAAGCACTGACCTTCCTGCAACAGACAGAGCACAGGAAAGAGGGAGCACACACAGAATAAGCGCCTCCCCTTAATGATTATGCAGAATCGATATCGGCCCAATGGTAACCGATATTGAACCAGCCTTCGGGGCTTCGTGGCCCAAGATGCACTGCCTTGAGCAGTAAATATTACCCTGCGGAGGGGGGTGGGGAGGGGGAGGAGGGTGTTTTAAGCAGCCGTCTCGTCCACGATGGATGGCTGTTGGGACAAGTCTATTTGCGACGACTCTGGCTCACAGGGTCGGAGTTGTGCCCTTTTCCAGAGCTATTGGCCCCCGGGGAAATTTAGTAGCTGAGACTTTGCTCCTTCCGTGGAGGTGGACTGATGGATCAGCACCCCTTTCCCTCCTGCGTTCAGCTAAAAAAAGCACTTATTTTTAGGGCCCGCCTTCAGAAGACGAAGTCTGTCGCGCCCAACTTGTCCGAGCCGTCCGAGATCGCCGCGGTTTCCCCCGAGGCTCGTGCGGGAGGAGCGCCATCGTCCAGTCTGCCCGGAACACACTGCAAACGTTTTTACTGTGACTGCCACATACCTGTAATCACAGCGTAAAGTTCGTGCCTTTATCGCTGCTGTTGTAGAGGGAGCAGACACAAGGTGCCGCCTCCGACAGGCGGGAGGACCTGCGATTCATTTCAAACACGTCGTCGAGGATCTTCTAGCGTAATCACCTTTGAAGGTGCGTCCTAGCAGTGATGCGGTGCAGTTTCAGAGGAGATGTAGGTCTGCACCATAGCTCCTTCTGCCCACACGCCGTGACTCAAACCCTCGAGTGGAGTTCATCGCAGGACGAACAGTTCCATGTCGTGCATCTCTGATCTTGTGTTATTTCACAAATGTTTACTTTTAATATTGCAGTATTTGAGAATTTGCACTTGGATAAATAAAAACCACATCCGCTGCTCTCGGAGCAAATGCTACATGTATAATTGCACACGAGCAAATTACAAGTCGATATATAAAACCCAACCATGGTGGTACATCCTAATCTCCTAATTCCACCATGAAATACTGTCCTACACTGAGTGACCCCAGACCCGTGACCTTTAGGGCTCTGATTGTGATGTAATATATGGTCCACGATCAGAAGTGTGTGTTTGAGGATCAATAGCTCAACCAGATCGGCAGATAGCCAGTGGTTTGAGGTAACAAGCATCCATTTCACAGGCCCCTTTATTGCAGCGATCAATCTGAGATATTAGTTATATTGTGCCAGGCCCGGCACTTAAACTGCCAATACGAGGCCGTGACGACCAATCAAGCGCCTGACAGCCCCCTCGCCTCCGTCAGCCGCAAACCATGCAGATGCTGACGTGGTGGCGTTTTTGATGGGGAGGGCGTGGCCGCTTCTGTGTGGCGAGCGTGATTGGCCGGGCAACCCGTCCCGCTTTCAGGGCTTCAGAAAACAAGGTAGCGGAGATAAGTGTCCATTTCAGACGTGTGGTGGACGGGTCTGAAATGACTTCTCGTGCCCTGAGAGTGTGTGTGTGTGTGTGTGTGTGTGTGGGGGGGGGGGGGGTGTGGGGGGGGGCAGAGATGAGCGTAGTCTCAGTGGGTCTGTTTTTTTGTAACTGCTGTGTTTTAGATCATGTCTAATGTTTAATTGAACTGATTGCTGTGTACTCCCTCAACCTGTCACACAACAGCTGCTAGTGTCTGCCTGCACTCCCTTCAGCGTGCACACACACACACACACACACACACACACACACACACACACACACACACACACACACACACACACACACACACACACACTCTTATTTAGTCTACAGGGCTTGATCTACAGGCAAAAGACAAAATAATTATAGCACAACTGCTTCATCCTCAGCACATTCTGTTGTGCCTCAACTTGCTGCATGACTGAGTGTGTGCACGCAGGTGTGTGTGTGTGTGTGTGTGTGTGTGTATACATCTTATCTAACTGCAATAACACTTTGAACAGTGAGGCCCATTAAGCATTGAACCAGACAGTTAATTTCTATTTCATAGTCCGCAGGTTTCTAGCATTTCCAATTCAGCCTGCAGTCCAAACCCCCCCTCCCTCCTGAACGTCTTGCCTCATGTCATTAGACTGTGCAGTGATGGTGCCGAATGCATTTATTTGTACCAGTTAATTTCCGGCAATTGAATATCTGAATGTAGCGATCTACAGCTGGCCAAATTGAAATGCCATTGGTCAGCATGGGCTGGGTGGACACTAGTGAGGACCGTTTGAGGACGCCAGGGAGCCGGTCTTTGGATCTTTGGAATTAGCCCTTTCATATCTCGTTGAGGACAGAGTAAATACTGCAGAGATAGCCATTATGTAAGGTTTTTCCCAGGCGTGCAGTTAACATGATTGGGGTGGTGGTGAGAGGGATCAACTATTGTTAGGGCAGCCCTAGATGTTAGTGTGTGTGTGTGTGTGTGTGTGTGTGTGGGGGGGGGGGGGGGGGGGGGGGACCTGCAGGGCTTTTGTTAGGCCAGACGTAGAATGGAGGGAAAATGAAATCAGACTGCCCGTCACCTTAACAGCATAGATGTTGTCTTTTGTACTGAGGCTGAGTGGTGGGGAGAGAGGGAGGGGGGAGAGAGAGAAAGAGAGGGAGGGAGGGAAGGAGAGGGAGACACTAGAAGAGAGAGCAGGAGGAGAGAGGGAGATGGAAATATATAGGGGGAGAGGTAGAGAGAGAGAGAGCAGAAAAGCAACTCTTTAGGGAGGTGTGAAGCTCTCACTGGATAACACAAGACATGTTTTTCTCCAGTCATAACAGTTTGACGAGGAGACTTCCAAAATCAATTCTGCATGACGGATGTGACCACAGTAACTAGCGTGTTTACATCAGTGTCCTATAAATGCTAGCTGTTTTCTCACATCATGAAAGCATGTTTTACAATTCCACCCACAGCCTTACCCCCCACGGCACAACACACAGGGCCACGCGCCCAAACACACAATGGACGCAGAAAACGCAGAAACGCCTTTCTCCCCGAACGCAAGTGCCAGTATCGGAAATGCGGTCATCGTTACCTCACGGCTGATTCCGACGTAACAACGGCAGCTAACCGACCCTTTGGGTAGCGACTATCTTTTGGCTTCGCGCCAGCAGAGGGATTGTGGCCCATTTTGCAGATCCGAGTCTAAAATGGATTAGAGGAGATTATGGATGTCTAAAGGAGAGAAGGAAGACTGCTCTGACGTCGCATGCTCTCTCTGTCTTGCCTGGTCACACGTTTGTTGTAATGTGAAAACCTGCGTAAACACGTAGCGTTTCTAGCCCCGCAGGAGCTGGGGAGTGTGGCGCTGGCATTGATCCGCCTGGCACACTCACAGGCGTTTGTTTCTTCTTCTTTATTAATTTTGTAAGTGTTGATTATTTATGTATTTTTTTATACTTTTGTCTCTGACCTCCCTCAGTGCTCTTACATCTGTTTAAAAGACAGACTGAGTTTATTCTCTTTTTTTCTGCTTGGGTTTTTAATGGGATTTTAGTAAGTGAGTTTTAGTAAGAGGGTCCTTGTGCAGAAGCTGGTGCGTTCTGGATATTTTGGGTCGTCCTTCGTCTTTGTCTGGTAGAACTCATCATATCTCTGGAGCTAAGATATAAAAGTGCTCTTTTTACTGCTGGATGGATTTAAAGTTAGTGAAGAAATGGATAACCAGACAGACAGAAAGCACAGCAGGTTGTTGATGAAGATCCAGTCATTCGTGCCCAGCGATATCTCCTACAGGACCATGGCAATAAGGAGGGGAACTAACTCACCAGGATGAGAGGTCAGGTCCCAGGAGCGTGCGCTTGTGGAGAGGGCGGTGTCAACCCTGTTATGGTCATGAACAGCTCCTGTTACAAATCAGCAGTGACCCGATGTCCTTCTGCGTTTCCTCTTGGCACTGTGACTATTTGTTATCATTTCATCAGTATTCTGTTGACTACTGGGCAAAACCTTTGATTGTCAATTTGAAACTTCAGTATAATCACCTGAAGCTTTGGCATCATCCAGACTCTATCATCTTTAAACCCAAATATAACTCATACTGTCATAACTGAAATACTGAGTGCAATCCATGTGTTTCAGGATCATCAGTAATCAGGTTTCAGCACACGACAGCACAGTTTGTTTAACATCACTCATTTCAAATTTAGAGATTATTGTAAATTAATATGAAGCCTGCAGGTGTAACCTTGAATAAATACACCCACCCTTGATATTAGAAGCTTCTGTGTAATAAGTTAAGGCTTGACGTTTGATGAAAGGACCACTCCACAGATGTTTCATCAAAACCAGGAGAAGAGAGAGAGAGGCGCTACCTGCAGGTGTGTGTGCACTAGAAGTGTGTGTGTGTGAGAGAGAGAGAGAGCATGAGAAGAAAGTGAGTGAGTTCAGGTGAAGGCATACTGGTTTCGGCCCCCTCCTTATGCCCCTCTCTTGAGTGGAGTGTCCATTTTCCCATAAATGAAAGTCACTCAAATGAAAATCTATCTCTATCCTCTCTCTCTCTCTCTCTCTCTCTCTCTCTCTCTCTCTCTCTTCCTCTCTCTCCCCCCTCTCTCTCCCTCCCTCTCTCCTCTCTCTCTCTCTCTCTCTCTCTCTCTCTCTCTCTCACTCCCACCTGCTCCATCCTCTCTGCCCCATCTTTACTCCGTGACCCCCTCTGCTCCTTTCTTCCTAATCCTCCTGATCTCATCACCGTGATCCTGATCTCACGCACACGTTCAGTCATTGAGCTCCACAGCCAGCTTCTGCTCGGACAGCCTAATTACCACGAAGGCGGCGCAAATTGTTTGTGCCTGATAGAGTAGCTAGTCGTCGGGTGACTAGACTGCACATCATTGTTGTAATTTTCGAGGAGATCCCACTCCCTGTATTGACAGAAGGGTCCCACGTCGACAGCCTCGCACGTCTTTGTCTATCGAAATTAATTTGCCCCGTCGTGGCTAGTGAGCCGAATACCGATGAGAGCCCAGAGTCTCCCGGAGCCGTCGCGTCGGACGCAAAATTACTTCTTCGTAATCGATGGGCGAGTTTTCCTCTGAGAGAGGCCCACGCACACAGACCGGGGTGGCCGCCTAAGGAGGAGTAATAAATACAGGCAGGTAAAAATGTGACTAAGACGGATGGAATTCTCATCTTCAAAAATAAATAAATAAATAAATAAAGGTTGCCACAGCAATAGGCTTAAAGGGTTGTAAAGGGTTGGAAGGCTCCCCAAAGTTACAATAGTGGTTAGCAACAGGTACAGGCAGACAAATTTGTCTCTTGAAGACCTTATTAAGGTACCAGAGCTACCAGCTCATTCAGTTGTAACGCTTCAGAGATCTCGGACTGCGGTGTAAGTGTATGTTAATGAAAGCACTACACATGACTGCTCCCTCTGCTAATTAAACTAGTTGTGTATAAACAAACTCTTTCTTAAGCGTTACACTGGCTGCTGGGATTGGGTTTTGTTCACTGCGGTTGACGGAAGGCTACATGTCTGCCCAATGTCCTCTATAGGGTGCTGTACATTCATTCTAGATATTAATTTTGTCCTCTGTGTAAAACACACACATACACCCACACCCACATCCCATTTCTGTCCCGACAGTATACCTCTCTCTCTCTCTACCATCCTATTACAGACGTATTACCACAGCCCTCAGTGCAGAGCAGTGGATTAATGGCCCATTAATGTGTAGCCTGCAGGACCAACCTTGGTGCAGTCTCAGGATCTGGCCTGCTGAGCCGTGCTGGAGGACAACTCCAGCCTGCGGATAATAATGGGGGTCTCTCCCACCTCAGGCTACCCTGCCCCCCCCCCCCCCCCCCCCCTCTCTCTCCTGGGAGGGGACAGGAGCTAGCAGGTGTGGGGCCAGGTGCTAATCGCCCCCGCCCTGCAGAGGAGAGAGAAGGAGGAGCCCTGGGGAGGAGTGGAGAGGAGAGTGGAAGTGGGGCTCTTCTCTCTCAGACCGTCTCTCTCTCTCTCTCTCTCTCTCAGACCGTCTCTCTCTCTCTCTCTCTCTCTCAGACCGTCTCTCTCTCTCTCTCTCTCTCTCAGACCGTCTCTCTCTCTCTCTCTCTCTCTCAGACCGTCTCTCTCTCTCTCTCTCTCTCTCAGACCGTCTCTCTCTCTTTTACACACCCTCTGTCACTCCTTTCTCTGCCTCTCTAATCTCTCCTCCTCTGTGAATTTACCTCTCTCTCCACCTCTCTCTCCACCTCTCTCTCTCTCCCTCCCTATTCAGTAATGTCTCTTATTAAGTCCTAGCATGAGCTAGCAGTGCCACGGGAAAGCTGCATTATTTTCCTGACATCGTTCTACATAAAACGTTCTTCCCCTCTCGCCTAACAATTATCCCCCTGACAAACTCAGCCAGCTCTGCGGAGACCAGCATGGCCTAATGACAGATGTTTTATGACATGTTATGAAACGCGAAAGCCGAGCGCCGCGGCGATTAATCGGTGTGTCGCCACGGCAACCATATCAGTCACACGCGCGGTCGGCTTTGCCTCTCCGGTGACTCGGGGGCGCGGTGACTCTGACTCTCCTTGTCTCGTCTGCCCAGGGCCTCTGCGTGTCCTACAGCCCTGCGGGCGGTACCGGTACTGTGGGGCAGTGTTTTGTGCTAATGACTCTTGCTTCGGCCTCCACCGCTAAACCTGACATCCTGCGTCACCAGACCTCCTGCGTCTCCTCTCCTGGAGTCCACGCAGGCATTGAGAAGGTCTGGCGGGTCCGAGACGTTTGCTCCTGTTGAGTAACGCGCTCCGCTCCGTGTTGTGACTCAAAGATGGTGCGCTACTGATGGGGGCATTATCCACGGGTCAGAGGTCGCGCTGTAAGCATCCACTCTCAAATGGACCGGCAGGTCAGACACACTGGCAT
>NC_135211.1:45017224-45019261 GCF_052324685.1 Brachyhypopomus gauderio | reverse complement strand
GCGGGGCCGGTGTGTGTGTGTGTGTGTGTGTGTGTGTGTGTTGGGGGGGCTTCTCTTGGGGAAAGCCCTAGTTTTAGCGTGCTTTACATCATCAAAGGCACTCATGTCGTGTAATATTAACCGAGGTTAAATCTGTTCTTTGGTCCCTAGAATCAGAGGCAGTGCTTACTCCATCAGAAACAATAATAATAATAATAACTGTTGCTGCTGTTTTTGTTTTTGTATTTATTATTAGCAGTAGTCAAACATACCTGGCTGCGTGTCACTGAAGTTTCCAGAAAGAGACCAGTCATAAATGTGTGAGAGAGAGAGAGAGAGAGAGAGAGAGAGAGAGAGAGTACAAGAAGGGGGCAGAGGGCACACTTGTCTCTGACCGTTTGACTTTTTGACACAGTCTACATCTAATTATCTGAAAGCTCGGAGTGGAGAGAGCTATCGTGGCACAGTCAAATCCGCAGCTAATGAAGCACATTAATCAAGGCCATTGTCTCATTATTTGTGGCTGTGGGTGGAGGCGGACGAGTGCAGCGCCCAGCGGGTGGAGCGGGTGGAGCGAAAGGGCTCCACGCAAGCAGAAAGAAATCCATTCGTTCTCGTTACGGAAAACAGATCATCTGTCCTAATTAGAGCATGGCTTTTTAGCACGGAACAAAAACGGAATAAAGTGACTGGTCACTGTTGATTAATCAGCTGAACGCACTCTAGGACCCATGATGATGACCCCACAACTTCGTTTAGCAGAGGTCAGGCGCTCTGGAGAAATACAGTCACCTTTCCTCATCAGCATGAGACCTCATCTCGTGTTCACACACCCCTACTTTTACCCTACGGGGCATTCAGTGAGCCTCAGTGGAAACAAGCCCATGGGAAGGCGTCACCACCAGAGTCCTACACACTGGAGTTTTTTTGGATTAGTTAATATCGCTGTCACTGACTTTGAACGTCTTCTTGTCGTGGCCTTATCTTAGACTGCCTTGTTATGAGACTCTTGCAAAGACAAGCTTCCTTTTCTCAGATTGTGAACACGAGCAGGCCCGTCTCTGGCTAATCCCACAGCATGCAGAGCAGATTTTCCATACACATCTGCAGATAAAAAAAAAAAAAAACCCTCACAGATTAGCCAGGGATTTTGCACAATGCTGAGTACGTAAAACTCTGAGAATAACGAGGATCAAAGTGGCACCTGCAGAACTGAACAATGTGGAGGAATGGGTTGCCTTACGATACAAATAGATCCCTTACAAATATATGAGCAGTTGAATTAGTTTTTTTTTTTCTTCGAAGTTCCAAGCTTCTTGGCATGCAAAGCAAGACTCGGTGAGAAAATGTCTTAAGTTTAATGCAACAAACCCCCCGTTTCTAAAGGTATGAGAGATGAGATGCTCTCTGTTTGCTGAGATGCTCTTGGCGAGAGGCGGAAGGAGAAGGCCTGGGAGGGTGGGGAGACGGAGGATAAGAGGTTACACACGGGCTCAGGCCAGAGTTTTTCACACTCAGGTGTCTGAGGCATTGATTTGAGAGGCAGCAGAGATGGCTGGGTCTCAGACTAACTGAACAGACCTCTCATGAACTTCACCCAGCTCTGGGTCTAATTGGTGGCCACTGTTACGGGTAATAAAAACCAACACGAGCAAAATAAATGGAAAAAAAAAAACAAAATAAAAACTATTCCTGCTTCCCAAGCTGAGCAGCATCTAAAGAGTGGTACGGTGGCTTGGCAGGGACATTAGTCACGGGTGCTTTTGTGCGCGTACAGCAGGGAGCTCGGAGCGCGTTCGGCTCAGCGTTTGTATGTTATGATTGGGGTTAAGCTTTGCATGATCACTCAAACACTTATAGGCAAGAGCACCGTTAGTGAGAGAGGTTGTTCATTGTTCACAGTTCTGTGTACTGTGTGCACGTGTGTGTGTGTGTGTATGTGTGTGTGTGTGTGTGTGTGTGTGTGTGTGTGTGTGTGTGTGTGTGTGTGTGTCAGACGGAGCATGGTTTGATAAGTGGCTGGAGGTTAGTAAGCGAGACCAGTGTCATCCCCTTTGT